>NW_027459262.1:5000-284824 GCF_050624435.1 Tenrec ecaudatus
CCTGGGCCAGGTGATTGCAATTCAGCCAATGGGATCGACCTGGGGTCATTCACCATGCCTCCCCCCGGGAATCCTTGAAAAGGCAGGAGCGAGGGGGAGAAAGGAAAAACTGGGGACAGGAACTGGGGAGAGAACTTGAGAAAGAACATGAGACAGGTGTTTTTTTGGAGGAAAACTTAGGAGAGAGATCTTTGTGTGACCTCGAGCAGTCTCTGCCAGGCTACATGGTGGGGAGGAATCCTAGGGGTGGCGTGTAAAACCTGAAACTTCTTTTAACTTTCATTAAACTCACTTGGATCATGAGCCAGGCTTTGGCGTGAATTCTTTCTCATGCAGAGCCAAGAACTGAGCTGTAACTCTAGCCCGGAGAGAGATCTTACAGTTCATATTTAAGTCCAGCAAGTCCCTGCTCCTTCATAGTTCATATTTTCTGCTAAAAAAAGCACACAACTAAACCCCAAACAGAAGTAACTTCTTTAGCTTTTCTTTACCCTTCTGTAGTTTATAATTATTTGTCTGTTGCCTCCATTGTTAATGACGCTGAGAGTTCAGATTCTAGATAAAGCAGAAGAATGTCACTGCCACCCAAAATAGTTGTTCTTAGTGTTAGTTGGTGCCCAATCAATCTCTGCCCATCCACTCACTTGCTGCCATTGAGTCAATTCTGACTCATGGCAGCAGAGTATACTTGCCCTGGTAGGTTTCTGAGACTATACATCTGTACAGTAGAAAGCTTCAGCTTTCTCTCTCAGAGCAGCTGGTAGGATTGAACTGCTGACCTTATGGCTAGCAGGACAATATGTTACCAGGGATCCTTTTCAAGACTGTGCCCTTTCAGAAACAGATCACCAGGCCTGCTTTCCTAGGAACCGGTGGGTGGGTTTGAAGCATCAACCTTTTGGTTAATATGCAAGTGCTTAACAAATGGGCTTTATCCTGGTTTGGAAAACCTAAGTCACTGGTCTTTTGCCTAAAGAGTCACTTTCAATGGCCCTGGCTTGTTTCATGGGAAGGGCCAGTTCAGGGGCTCCCGGACAGATGGTGGGGTAGGATCCTTATTTAGTAGGGCCATATTGGGTGGGGTGGCAGGGAAGTGTGTGTGTGCTGTATGTGTGTGTAATCTGCATCTTTAACAAATGCCCCCCCACTCAAATGAGAAACACTGGCCCCAATTGTCCTCTGCCTCTCTTGTTGCTGCCTTTTTGGGGATTTTTCTGGCTTTTAGCAGCCCTGGAGGCCCCTCCTATCTAAGCAGGAAAAGGAGCCAATAAATAAGTTCACACTAAGGTGCTAGAGAGTGATAACAGCTAATCCCTTCCAAGGGCAATTGCTCTCAGAAAGAAAGAAAAAAAAGAGAGAGCGAGAGCTCAGGGGGTTGGGGGGAGCAATTTAACTCCAATGAATAGTGTCTCCTGGAAGAGTCCTACACTTTGTCGCTGCAATGGGAGTCATATATGAACATGTGTGTGTGTGAAACCCCTCGCATCAGTCTCTTCTTCTGCTTTTGTGTAAATTGGACTTTAAACACATTCTCTAGGAAGTGTTTGAATGCCTCTGTTTATGGAAGCTTCTTGACAGAAGGTGGATTTTTGTCTCTTTTGTTCAGTGAGAGAGCCCCAAGGTCTGGCATTTAATAAGTAAGTAGCAAGCTGGTTGAATGAATGAGTGAATGAGTGAGTGAGGTAAAGAAGCCTTCAGCAGCCTTCCAGGTCGAGACTGGCCCCCTCTGAAGCCTGGCTCTTGTCTACAGTGAGGTACACCTCTCCTCCTTCCCATTTCATGCTTCCCCGTGGTCTGCCTGGGATTGAGCTGAAAAATGATTTTTCATGCATGTCATCCTCATTATATCATTATCCCTCACAGCAAAGCTCTCTGACCACCCTGAAGACCTGTATTTAATGTGAGGAAAGGTGATTTAATGGAGTGGAGAGCGCAGCATAAAACAGAAAACCCTTTCAGAATAGCAGAGCAGGCTGTCCCTCCAAGGGGAAAGGGACAAAAAGGGAAAAGAAAAGAAAAATGGCGAGGGAGGGGGGGCAACTCTCACTCTCCTAATAGGTTGAAATAAGAAGTCATTTTGGTCAACTTCATCAGAAGACAAACCTGAAAGGGGCCCCTTGCCCTCCCCGCCAGCGCATAACTGACTTACCATGCATTTTACCGTGGAGCTGATTATGCGCTGAGTTGTGGCAGACGGGGAGAGTTTATTGACATATGGTCTCCCTTCACACCTTTTGTTACAGCCAGACATCAGGGACTGAGCTGCAGGATATTAAAGGATTTGGAAGCGTTATCAAGGAATGGTACATATTTATCAAAACCAGGGTTATATTACAAAGCTGGGTTGCTGCTACACCTGGGTGTGTTATGTGATTAAAAATAATGACAATGCATCCTCTTGATGGATTTTGCACTTGGGCGAATACTGAGCAGGTCTGCTGGAACACCCTTGGTCGAGAATTCACACCTAACAACCCCTTTGATCTCAGAAGAAAATTGTGGCTGCTAGCTCACACTTGGAATCCAGGTAGGGCAATGTTTAAGCACTTCACTGTTAACCGAAAGAGCAACACTTGGAATTCACCAGCTATCCCGAGTGAGAAAGATGTGACCATGTGCTGCCACAAAGATTACAGCCTTGGAAACCTTCCGGGAGGTTCTTTCCTGGCCTACAGGTTTGCTCGAGTCAGAATTGACTTGACTTCCATGGCATTGAGCTGTTTTGAGTTTTGGATGGCTGAATTGGAGACTTCAGGATTGCAGGAAGATTTGAGAACAGCCTGAAATATGCAGGCGACCAGCCTTGCTTGCTGCAAGGGAAGAGGAGTTGAAGCACTTACTGATGAAGTTCAAAGATGATAGTCTTCAGTATGGATTACAACTCGAGGTTAAAAGAACAAGAATCCTCACCACTGAACCAATAAGCAACATGATAAACAGAGAAAAGATTTAAATGATGAAGCATTTCATCTTACTTGGACCCATCCACAACCAACGCTCATAGAAATATCTGTAAAGAAATCACTGGATAAATTGCTTTCAGTGAATTTGCTGCAAAAGGCCTTTTAAACATTTTTTTGAACCAAGGTGACTTTGTAACCTTAAAACTCAGGAGTATCCTATCCCAAGGCATGATTATTTTCATGTGGAAGCTGGAAAATGCATAAGGAAGTCCCACGAGAAGAATTGATGCATTTGAAATATGGTCCTGGTGAGGAATATTGAATACACCAAGGAACTTCTAGGAGAACAAACAAATCTATGTTGAAAGAACTACAGCCAGATTGATTCTTAGAAGCGAGGATGGTGACATTTGGCTTCATGTACTTTGGGTGTTATCAGGAGGGTCCAGTCCCTGGAGTTGGGCAGCATGCTTGGTCAAGCCAAAAGGAGGACAAACCTCCACAAGATGAGTTGACACAGTGGCTCAAATGTAGGAATGGCTGTGAGCAATGCGCAGGGCAGCGTGTTGTTTTGTTCTGCTGTACATAGAGTGGCCATGAGTTGGAACCAAATTGACAGCACCTGGTTACGCAATGGACTAATGGCAAGATCAACCATTCAAAACCACCAGCCACTCCTCAAGAGAAAGATGAGGCTTTTTTACTCCTGTAAAGAGTCACAGTGTGAGAAAGTCACAGGGGGAATTCTACCCTGTCATATAGGGTCACTGTGAATCGGCATCGACTCTACGGACGTGAACGGCAACAACAACAACAAACGCACTAATGGTGGCTGGGTACATGTGCAGACACCCATCCACTCGCACTGGAGCTAAGTTAGTGGTTTCAGCAGGAAGCTTACCTCGGTGGTTTCCAGAACTCCCCTGGGCTGAACCAATTTACACCAGATCTTTCAAATATTCCTGGTACCCCGGGCATCTCTCATTTCCCAGAGTTGGTTGCATGACTTAAGGCTTGATGATCATGGGGCCACATGAAGGACGCCTATGTGCTCCAACCACTGCCTTCCTAGAGAGTGCTGTGGACAATTGCCTTCAAGTCAGCCAGCTCCTGACTCATGCGGACTCCATGTGCTACAGAACTCAATGCCCACTGGTCCTGCCCCATTCCTTCAATGGGTTGTAGATTTGACCCCTTGTCAGCTGGGGGGTTTTCAGTGGCTAATGGCTTGAAGGAGTTCACCAGGCCTTTCCTCCTAGTCTGTCTGTAGGCAGAAAACATCGCTAAAATCTGTTCAGCATCATAGCAATATGCCAGCCTCCACTAGCAGTTAGGTGGTAGCTGTAACAGGAGGCGCACTGGCCAAGAATCAAACCCAAATTTCCTGCATGGCTAGTGAGAATTCTGCCATGGAACCACCATTTCATCTCTCCTGGTTTCTAGTGTTTATGTATATAAAATTTCAGTACCTTCTAACAAGCAGTAAGTAAGACTGCACCACGGGTCACCTCTATTTAGCTCTCCCCCAAATTTTTCCACATGAATTATAAAGTGTGTGACAGTTGTAATATGTTTCTCTTTTTAAAAATTGCTGGGTGAACTTAAAACAGCACAAGGAAGTGCCAGCATAGCAAAATGATACCCACCTGCTTATTTATCTTAAGAGAAGAAAAGTCGTGAATGCATTCACTCAGGTGAAAATATCATTCATGGAAAGAAGTGCCTAATGGTCACCAGGACCCATGGTTAATCCAGGCGTGGTCATCTGATTCCAATCAATCAGACCTAGCTATAAATCACTTATATGTCTGGGTAATTAAAAGCAAATATAAATTTTCAAAAAAATAACGTTGCATGGGATAGAAAGAGAATACATAACAAACGTCAGACATAAATATGCCTCAAGACAAACTCACTGTGCACATCCAGAATACATAATGGCTCTTGCTAAGATGCGTTTCCCACTAGACCCTACCCCAAGCCAGTAAAAGCCAGAAACTCTACAGTAAACTGTGGATTGTACTACTCTGAAATGGGAGCTGTGTCTCTAGACCGAATTTGGGGCTGTTCGTGCTGAGGACTCACCAATACCTGCTGCAGTGACAACAGTCCAGGTGAGAATAAGGAAATCTGGATGACAGCCAGGATATAGGAGCACTGAGACCTCAAATTGCTTCTAGGTGAGCATGGCCTAATGGGCTTCCATTTCTGCACCTCTGGCAGGAGGAGTTTGTTCTGGAAATAATGGTTTCTAAGGAAGTATTTCTTAAACTTTCACATGCATGCACTTACCCAGGTTCCTGGAAATCGGGCTGGGGGGCAGATTCTGATTTTGTGGGTTCAGGGTGGGGTCTAGGATCCAGCAGTTCTAGAGGCCCTGGTACTCTTGGGCTGTTAACCACAAGGACAGTAGTCCTAAACCACCAGCCACTCCTTGGGAGAAATATGAGGCTGTAGACTCCGGGCAAGAGTGACAGTCTGGGAAACACACAAGGGCAGTTCTACCCTGTCCTGTAGGGTCACTATGAGTCAGCATCAACTCGATGGCATTAGCATGGGAGAAGCTAATGCTGATGTTGCTGGTTCCTTGACCTATCATACTTTGAGTGGCAAAGTCCCAAGGGCCTTCCCGGATGTGATGGCCAAAAACAGTAGTGTTCACCCTTGGTCATACTTTGGAATCCCTTAGGAGCTTTCAAGCCTCCCATTTGTCTGGCCCCATCCCAGACCAATGAAGCAAGGCTTAGTGGAAATAGGATTCAGGTCACGGTCAGTGAGAAAGCCCCCTTGGCAATGCCAACGTACAGCCAGTGCAGAGTCGAACTGGTCGACGACTCCACATGGTTCCATATACTTTGGTGAAGCCAGCTGTTTGGGCAAGGTTTTCAGCGTTACCACCCATGTAGACTTGTTGGTGATAGTGCATTAAATAGAGCACATGCAGTGCATTGCATGAGTGGCCTATGTCATGCAACCACATCAGGGGGATGTTGAGCCAATTTCTCTGGGAAACCAAGGGTGTTGGCTCCATCCTGAACGTTGGCAGGGTAATGGACTGACACAGAGGAAACTCATTCTCTTTGTGGCGGTGCACTAATGGGTTCTTCACAGAAGGCCAAGTCCATGGCTTCAGATGCAGATGCTCACGGGGCTGAGGGAGCAGGTCAAATCCTAAGTCCGAGGTGGGTGTTTGCATATTTACATGCCCTCACTGCCATCAAGTCCATTCCAACTCACAGGCCCATGGGACTGAGTAAAATGGCCCCCGTGGGTTTCTGAGACTGTGATTCTTTAGAGGAGTAGAAAATCTCCTCTTTCTCCAGAGGAGCGGTTGGCCATTCAAACTGCTGACCTTGAGATTAACAGTCCAACTCCTGACCACTCTTGCCGTCAGAATTCTATTTATATACACAAGTATATATATATATATATATATATATATATATATATATATATATATCCTTTCCCAAAAGAACTCCACATTTTCAAATCATTCTTGACACTCATGGCCTTTTTTCCTTTATAGCCATGCCTTTGGTTGAAACACAGATATAAGAGAAATATTTATCTACTTATAGGGGTACAAAAGGAGCTTTGGTGGCATAGTGTTTGCATGTTGGGCTGCTAACACCAAAGTCAGCACTTTGAAACCACCAGCCACTCCGTGGGAAGAAGAGTCTGTCTACTCCTATAAAGAGTTACAGTCTCAGAAACTCACAGGGACAGATCTACTCTGCCTCAGAGGGTCACTATGAGTCAGCATCACCTCCCTGGCAGTGAGATAGATTTTGGTTTCATAGAGATACAAGTCAGTCCTGAGCTGCTAAAGACAAGGTTGGCAGTTTGAACCCACCAGCTGCAGAGAAAGAGGAGGCTTTCTATTCCCATAAGGCGCTATAGTTTCAGAAATACCCACAGGGGAAATTTTAACCTCTCCTGTAGGATCAATATGAGTCAGAATCGACTTATCGGTGGTGAGCAAGTGGAGGGGACCCTAAACAGGTTCCGGTGGACCTTAAGCGTTCTACTCATTGTGCATGCTCTGTAAAATGTAAACCAAGATTTTACTTTTGCAAATATTATTTTTTCTAAACACATCTAACTGTGAAACTATACTCGCATGCGGGTCTTTGAACCTGGTCAGTGGTCTGGGGAAGTGAAGGGCCCTGACATCCTTTGTTGTTGTTAGTGCTGTCCAATCATTCTGACATCACAGGGACCTTCTTTGCAACACAAGGCAGCACTGCCCGGTCCTTTGCCAGCCTCAGGGGTAGTATGTTGGAGCCCATTGTTTCAGCTACCGTGTCCTCCAGTTCACCAAGGAGTTTCCTCTTTGTGCTGCTTACTAAACCCGTTTCTGAGGAGTCCATTCCAACTCACGGTGACGCCGTGTGGGTCAGCACCACGGGACCCCACAGAGCTTTCAAAGGCTGGTCGTTCAGAAGTCAATCAGCAGGCCTTTCTTCTGAGGGGTCTTGGATTTGAACCGCAAACCTTTTAATCAGCAGTGGTTGAGCGTGCTAACTGTTCACATTACCCGGGGACACCCAACCCTTCTTACCCTCATCGCTTCATAGGTGATCCATCTCCAATCCAAGAGGGCAGAGAAGATAGATAATACAGCCTGAGCTGCGTATGTCAGGTCCAAACTTTTCAGTGTCATGGAACAAATAGCCAAAAACCTTGATTCCAAAGAAATGAGTAGCGGTGCACTCTTGGGAACTTGCGCTGTGACAGCAGCCACCAGGAAGACCCCGGTAGTCCAGAGCCTTGCTACCCCAAATATGGTCACAGACTAGCAACATCAGGAGCTTGTTAGAAGTGCAAATTCTCAAGCCCTACACAAGGTCCACTGAACCAGCGTGTGCAATTTACCAAGACCACCAACGGATCGGGGTACCTGTGAAAACCAAACCAAACCCATACTCACTGCTGTCCAGTCGAGTCAGACTCAGAGCAGCCCTATGGGCCAGGGTAGAGCTACCACTGTGCATTCCCAAGACTGTAATTCTTTAAAGGAGCAGACAGCTTGTTGTTCTCCTTCAGAATGCCTGCTAATTTAGAACTGCTAGTTTGGTGGTTAGCAGCCCACTGCCTAACCGCTAGGCCACCAGGGCTCCTTTTGTGCTTGTGAGAGGTCGAGCAAATACCATTAGCAACTAGAGAAGAACCTGGAAGAAGAAGAGCAGGGTGGGAACTGTGAGTCAATTTGGTCATTAGCACATTTCTGTGTTCACTTACTCTGTTCCTTCCCTTGTGTATTCAGTCAACAATTCTTCTTTGAACATCACCTCTGAGCCAGGATCTGTGATATGCTAATTAAGCTGGTTTAGGAAAGGGGTCTGCCTAAGTGACTCCTGGTTCCTGGCTTTTCCTGCTTCCAGATCCCCTCTCTTTACTTCCTTCCACATTAGAAGCACATCCTTACATGTGCAGCTGATTCCTAGTTCAGGACAGGAAGTTACGTGTTGGCATGCATGCATGCTCATAGCTCGCTCAGTGGGAGTGCAAAAAGTCAATTCCTTCAAGAGCCTAGCACAGTCTGTAAGGTTGGGATGGTGTTAAAAGTGGTGGGGTTGGTGTTAGTTCCCGTTGAGCCCATTCTGCACAGGATGCCTTCATGTGACAGAGTAGAAATGTCCCCATTGGGTTTCCTAGTCTGTCATCGTTACCAAAGGAGCCCCGGGGGGTACTTTAAGGGAATTGTTGGACTGTCAACTGCAAAGTCAGGGGTTCACACCTACCAGCTGCTCCGCAGGAGACAGATGAGGCCCTCTGCTCCCATGAAGATTTATAGCCTCAGAATCCCATGATTGGGTCGCTATGAGCCAGGGTTGGTTCCATGACAGACCCAAAGCCCACTTTCTGTCGAGTTGATTCCAACTCATGGTGATCTTATATACTTGTTGTTGTTGCTGTCGGGTGCCATTGAGTGGTTTCTGACCCAAAGTGACCCTATGCGCAACAGAACCAAACACTTCCAGGTCCTGCACCATCATCACATTTGTTCTCTGCCAGAGTTCATTGATGCAGCCACGGTGTCAATCCAGCTCGTTGAGGGCCTTCCTCTTTTGTGCTGCCCCTCCACTTTACCAAGCAGGATGTCCTTCTCCAGGCAATATGTCCAACATATTTGGGAGGCAAAATCTTGCCATATATGCTGTCAAGGGCACTCTGGCCTGACTTCTTCCAAGACAGATTAGGTTGTTCGTTTAGTAGTCCATGGCAGGGTAGAATTTTCCCCATAGGTTTCTGAGATATTATGTCTCTATAGGAAGAGATAGCTTCATCTTTCTCCCACAGTGAAGCTGGTGGGTTAGAACTGTTGACTTTGCATTTAGTAGCTCTGTGAGTAGCCCGCCATGTCACCAGAGGTCCTTTGCGTTTGATGGCAGTGGGGTGGAATGTTTACAATGGCAAGACCTTTTTCTCATGCATTGCTACTGACCGCGGTCTAAAGCCCAAGTGCTTAGCCATTGGGCCACCAGGATTCTTCGTGGTAAGGATGTGTTCCTGCCAAAGTTCATGAACACTACACAGCAGTGGGGTTTTGGAACTGCTAGGTAGTTTAGCTTAGGGACTGAGGCATTCATTACGCATGGTCAGCAGTCTGAGCCTTTGTCCCATGAACGAGTGGTACACTGCGCATGCTCAGAGGCTCAGGTTCCCAGCCAGGAAGGGGAGGTACACCTGGGTGTGTTCTGCACCTGAATTGGCCCAACAAGGCCAGGTGAATTCAGTTCAGCCAATGAGTTCAACCAGGGTCACCAGCACGCCCCACCTCTTGGAGTAATTTAAAAGGCAGGAGCACAGAGCAGACCTCGTGACTTTCAGGGAAGCTTCTAAGGAGATGCACATTTCTGAAGAGCCCTGCAAGTGCCTTTATAAACCTGAAACTTCTTCTAATTCTCATAAAACTCACTTGGATCACAAACTAGGCTTGGAGGTGAATGCTTTCTCGTGTGTAGCCAAGGAGCAAGGTATATCTCTATCCTGAGAGATCTCACAGAACCATTGATTGCCCTGGCATGTTTTGGAGTCCTGATGGTGTCATGGTTATGCTTTGTGCAACAGTTTAAAACCACTAGCCACTCCACAAGGGAAAGATGGGGCTTTCTATTCCTATAAAGAGATACATCCTCAGTAACTCACAGGGGAATTCTACCCTGTCCTATAGGGTTGTTATGAGTCAGCATTGACTCAATGGCAGTGAGTGAGTGCCCTGGCAAGAATGCCTTGCATATCTACATTGACTCTCAGTTTCTGGTTAGCTTTTCACCACTTCACCCCATGAACTTGAACTGCAGTGGATGAGGGTTGGGAGCTCTGGCTCTGGGGCTGCTTGCTTGAATTTTCACATCAGGGCCCAGCCCGTGATGGGACCTTTGAGAGTTGGGCAAATGAGCTCAAGCCCGAGTTTCCTTTTCTGCAGCATAGATTGAGGAAGGAGATGTCTTCCTTCTTGTGTGCTAACTGACTTTTACCAGTTAGTATGAATTAGATCTTTCCACGAGGAAGATCAGGGAGAAGGGGGAAGGATGACGCAACTTGGATAGAGGCGAAGGCAGCGTGAGGGGACAGAGAGAGATGAAAGGACCACCATGTCACCATTGCCTACTCTTAGTGAGGCTGGCTTGGAGTGAAGGAGATGGGGAGAGTGAGGACACGGGCTAAAGGCAGTGCTCATTCATTACTTCCGGGGAGAGTTCAGCCTTTGGCATGCTTGTTGGATGCTGGCGCTGTGTTCATCCAATGAAACTTCAAAATTCTGTCCCGTCATTAACCCTTTGTCTCTCCTTTGTTCACGATTTAGAACGTCTATTCTCGGGTTCTCTTTAGAGCCCCAGGAAATCAGAAGTCACAAGTCACTTCTGTTTACAGAGAGGCCCCCAGCATGCAAAGGCAGGAGGGTGTGTTAACAGCACACCGGTCCAGTGGCTGGTCACGCCCATGCAGTACATTCTCCATCCCTTAGCTCAACAAGAGGAAAATCACCAAAGAAAAAAATTTTTCTTTTTCATGGATATTTACTTTTTCAGTTCCCTCCCCCACCCATAATCTGTGTGAATTACAATAGAACACGCACACACACACATACACACAATTTTCTGCCAGAATGTGTTACTCCAGTACATTCTACCCTCCTCCCTCACTGCCTCCTACCCTTTTTTCTCCTATCTACTTTCTTCCCATGACACCCAATGGACAGGTAGGGGAATTCAAAATAGACCCCAGTCTCAAATGTAGTTTAAAGCTCAATCACGCACTGCTATTGTGCCAGTTCTGTCCCATAGTTACAGGATACAACTGTCCTTGTGGATTTCTGAAACAACAATTCTTTGTAGGAGTTGAAAGCTGCCCTTTCTACAGGAATGCAGCAGGTGCGTTTGAACTGCCAACCCTGCAGTTAACAGGCCAATGTGAAGGGATTTTGCCACTTTGCCACCAAGGATCCTAAAGGTAGCATGAGGAGAACATTTATTAAATCTTCCATGGTACACAGGCAAGGGGGAGACCTGAACTACAGCTCTCGGGATTCTTGGTGCCTCGCAGTGGACAGTTCCAGCCGCATCGGATCCAGGCTTCCCAAGATTTGCAGAGCCACCAGCATAGTCTTTGCTCCTCTCCAGGATTCACAATTGCTTCCTGGTTGCTCAGGTATATAGGGGTTTAGTGGTTCTCTAATGCAATCATCCCATTTTGCAAAGAAGATGCTGATGCCCAGACCGGGGAGAAGATTATCTGAGGCCACTGAGAAGGACACCATCACCTCAAGTCCTTCTGACCCCCCACAAGTTTCTGCCAACAGCAATGAGCTCTGGGTTACCTACTCAGTCTTTTGAAGCCTTAGCCAGCTGATGCAGCTGCCAGTTGGATTGATCAGGGTATGTGACCCAGAGCTCCTTAGAACGCGCCCCGCCCCCAAATGCAAATTTACTGCCATAGAGTTGATACTGATTCATAATGACACTATAAGACAGGGTAGAACTTCCCCTGTAGGTTTCTGAGACTAACTTTCAGCCTTTCTCCTCAGAAGTGGCTGGTTGTGTGGTGGTTTAGATCTTGCAGTTAGCAGCCTTTTAGCATGAGAGGTAGGGTCACATTTCTGTTCTGATTATGCTCCATTTTCTGAGATGCCAGTGCCGAGGCTCCCCCCCTGCAGGTAGCAGTGAGATTTTTCTCACTAAACTGCGCTGGATGGGAAACTTGGGGCAAGTAGTGCATCGCAGGCAAGGAAGATCTCAATGACAGTGCAGTACTTGAATAAGGCAGGAAGACACAGGAGTGGCCATCTGGCGGTGGGGAAAGTGTTCCAGGTAGGAGACAGTCAGTGCAAAAGGCCTTGTGATTGGGTTCTCCAAGCTTCTTCCTGGAACAGCAAGGAGACCAATGTGAGTGGGGCATGACACTCTGTGTAATGAGGAAAGATGATCCGTGTGTGGGCCTCCTGTATGATTGAGAAGCCAAGGGGAATTTTTAAACCCTAAGCCAGATCAATGCTCAAGGAAGCATCAGTCAAGACATCAAACGACACGTTGCATTGGCTAAATGTGCTACAACAGATCTCTAAAAAAGACTGAAGATCAAGGATGTTACTTTGAGGACACTGCCTGATCTTGTGCCAATTCTCGCCATGGTTGTTAGGTTGGAGTCCATTGTTGCAGCCATGGTGTCAGCCCATCTCCTTGATGGTCAGTCTCTTTTCTTGTGGACCTTCAGTTTTACCGAGCATGATGTCCCTTTCCATGGACTGGTCTTTCCTGATAAAATGTAGTAGCTACCAGATTGGATGTCATGCCTTTAGAACAGTGGTTCTCAACCTTCCTAATGTTGTGACACTTTCATATAGTTCCTCATGTGTGGTGCTCCCCCCAACTATAAAATTATTTTTGTTGCTACTTCATAACTATAATATGGCTACTGTGATGAATCGGATGACCCCTGTGAAAGCATTGTTCGACCCCCCCCCATGGGGGTCGTGACTCACAGGTTGAGAATCACTGCTCTGGAATATTTTCATCATAGAAGAGAGTTCGGTTGCACAGCTCTGAGTTAGAGGGTGAGACGGGTTATTTGACATTCATTTGCTGATGTGTTTGCAAACCCAGTGGAAACACTCGGGAATGAGCATCTTCTTTAGCCATTTTCCTGGATCATTCAAATGCCATCTCCCCTGTGAATGCCTCACTCCATCCTTGGCTTTCCATACTTGCCATATGAAAATGGGATAATATTCAATACTTAGCATTATATATAACCCAGTATTTGGTAGTCTGCCTCAAACAGATGCGAGTCTCTCTTTTTTTCTACTAATATTTAATTTTGATATGTGAAAACATACAAAGCAAAATCTGTTCCATTTCAACCCTTTCTGGACACAATGTTCAGTGACATTGTTCACACTCTTCATATTGAATTAACATTCTTGTTCTTTCTATTCTAGGTGTTTCCTTTCTTTTTACTTAATCTCTCTGCCACAACCCTCTCACATATATTTTGAATGATCTGTAACCCATTTAGTTTTGTGCTGATTTTTTAAAGACTGCAATACTCAAGGATGCAATCATTTAAGAGCTAAATTGTTATTTAGTTTGAAGATGACTTCAGGGGACAGTTTCAATTCAAGGTTTGAAGAGTAACTCCGGGTCATAGTCTCTGGGACTCTTCCAGTTAAGTAAGTCTAGATAATTAAAGAATTTTAAATTATGTTCCACAAGGTTCTCCCTTTCTATCAGCATCCTTAGGAATCATGGTTCTATGGTGCCTGCTAACCTCAAAGTCAATAGGTGAAACCACCAGCCACTCTGCAGGGGAAAGCAAAGGCTTTCTGTTTCCTTAAAGAATAGCAAGCGAGGAAACCACAGGGGGTGTTCTATACTGAGTCAAAATTGACTCCATGGCAGTGAGTTTATGTTGTTATCGAAAAAAGAACACATTTTAATGGGGGCTCTGACAGATAATATAACAATCCATAAATCATTTAGATCAAGCGAGTTTGTACATATGCTGCCACCATCATTTTCTAAACACTATCATTCTACTTGACCCCTTTGATATCAGCTCCTGTTTTTCCCTCTTTCCTCAACCCTCACACCCTTACTAAATTATATATAAATTAATATCTTTATACACACCTTCTTCTGTGTCCCTCTACTCATATTTCTGTTATTCGGCCCCTAGGCTGTCTGTGTGTGTGTTCCATTTTTATCAGTTCCCTTTTCCTCCCCTTCCCTACACAGCCACCCTGTGCCCTCATGGTATCTGAGTCAGTTCGAGTTGACTAGAGAAGCACATTCATAAACACTCATGTGTCTTAAAAAAGCTTTATATAGAAGAATAATTTTATATTAAGAAAACATCCCAGCCCAGTCCAGACCACGTCCATAAGTACGAAATTAACCCATATATCCAATAACAGTGTGTACATTTTTTTCAGACTTATGCAACACATGCAATGACACCAAGTGCTGGAAGATCACAGGGCAGTCGGTGGAATGTCTTATGGACCCAGTGGAGGTGGAAAGTGGCATGGGTCTCCACATGACTCCTCCCGTTCAAGGCTCTGGCTGCCGTCAATGTAGATCCATGTATCTTGTCAGCAGGAATATCAAGTCATGGGTGTCTCTCACCCCCAGGAAAGAATACAGGAGTTGCCAGAATCCTCAAGAGAAGGCCATGCCCACATTGAGACCTCACTGGCTATGGCCTGAGTGACAGCCTGGACTCCACTCCTATGCAAGATGATGGGAGATTAAAAAGCTACCACAGTATCGCTACTCCCATTACTGTTCCTGAGGATTTTATCTGTCCTGGATTCCGTGCGTGGTTGCTATTTTTTATGATTTTACTTTCAGCATCTATCTGTGGTGTCCCTGATCTGAATGCCCTGATGCAGTATCTGTGAGTCTCCTGTGAGCAGGGACTGTGTTCTCTACATCTGGGTCTTCTTAAAGCTTTGCAAAATGTTGTCATTTGAATAACACTCAATACATATTTGTTGAAGGAATGGCATTGCAGGTGACAGTCAGTACCTATTCTCCCATCAGTTATATGGTTGGCGGTCTTTTTACCTCTCAGACATATAGCTGAATCATTACAATGTGAAGGTCTGAGCCTGGTTATATTATGGGGACATGTAGTCAAAAGACACAATATGTTTGCCTAAAGCACCTTTTGAGTATGATGTTTCAATAAAATAAATTGGACAGATCCTGGCAGCAGACATGTTTCAGCCGCTCACAAGGTATGTGGCTTTGGGTAGTGTACCCTAAGTTCTGAATTCAAGGTAAGTAGTTTCAATGGTCAATATGCATGTGAGAGCTGGACAGTGAGTAAGGAAAACTGAAGAAGAATCAATGCATGTGAATGATGTGCAAACAATACCGAAAGTCGTCTGGGCTGTCAGAAGAACAAGCAAATCCCTCTTGGAGGAAGCACGGCCAGAATGCCCCTTAGAAGTGAGGATGGCAAGTCTTCATCTCACATCCATTGGACATGCTATTAGGAGAGACTGGTTCTTAAGAAAGGACATAATGCTTGTTAAAGTACAGGGGCAGCAAGAGGGAAGAAGACCCTTGATAAGATGGATGTCCACAGTGGCTACAGCAATGGGCTCAACATGGACCAACGACTGTGGTGATGACACAAGAGCAGGCAGGGTTTCATTCCGTTGTACAGTTCCGGTCTCTGGTACAAAGGAAAATAAGTTGCCCTATTCTGTGGGGTCGAGGCCATTGTGCCTGCTGTGTATTTTGTCCTAAGGACTTGCAGTGTTGTTCTTTATACAGTGTTGTTGTTATTAGCTGCTTTTCGGTCCATTTTGACTCATAGCGACCCCCATGCATTTCAGAGTAGAACTGTTCCATAGGGTTTTTAAGGCTGTGACCTTTTGGAAGCAGATATTCAGGCCTACCTTCCTTAGGCACCTCTTGGATTCTGGGTGGGATTTAACTGCCGACTTCCTGGGTGCTAGTCAAACACTACCCAGGGAGACCTCCCACTGAATAGTGTGAGTGTATTCCCACCTAGGGTGCTCCTCTTCCAGTACTTGTTTGGACGGTATTCTCTTTTGATCCATAGGGTTCCATGGACTCATTTTCAGTAGTACATCATCAGGTCTTTCTTCCCAGTGTGTCCTAGCTTGGATGCTCTGGTGAAGCGTGTCCAGAGTGGCTTGCTCTGGTTATAATCGTAGCTGGTGACACCGCTTACAGCAATCACAGCTAGAGACAAATGACAACATGATGACAAACTGACAGATGGGTGGCAGCCTAGGGAAGGAATGATCAACACAACACAACCTGAGTGGAAATCGAGCTATGGAGGCTCTGAGAGTCCAGGCTCTTCGTCCTGGCACAGCCTGGGGCAGGGCCTGGAGCCAGGAACTGTGGCTGCTGGGGTGAGGACCCCCAGCTTCCCCACCTGGCATTCCCTCCCCAAACACAGCTGGCAGCCTGTGGGAATTGTCTTTCCCCTTGCACATGACAGCACTGACGAGCATAACGCAACCCTGCTGGTGGTTAATGACTGGTGACATTATGAGGCCGCTGCCCACCTTTGGTTGAGGGAATTTGCCAATGCTCAGAAGTTGTTGGGCTCTAACGAAATGCAACCCCTGCAAGCAAGCACTGAGTCAAATGCACGAGGTGTGGGGCACTCTGACATCCCCGCGTGACCGTGAAAAGCAGGCTGCGGAGCAGTGGTGGCTGCTGAGGCTCCTTTCTCCTGGCAATACTGGCGTGCTGAAATGGTGGGCTGATTTGCCATGGAAAGCAGGGTTTCATGGGAACTTGAGGATTAAGAATCCACATGCCTGCAATCAATATTGTATGTTCATCGTATAATTTACTTTGAAAGGGAGACGACACAGTTCTCCAAATTTTTGGGTGAAGTAAACCACTTTTCCAAAGGAGTAAGTGGATTTCTGTGTGTATAAATCATGCCCACCACTTGGGAGTGCAGAGGAGGATATGGGAGGATGGTAAAGAAGAGCAGCAGGAGAGGACCTGAAGACCTCCTGTTTCCTCAGGGTCAGGGGCCAGGCAAAACCAATGTCCCTGGAACACCACTGTCTCTCTGGAATGGTATTAGCACAGCTTGTTCTTTGCATACTGTACTGAGTTCATTCTGACTCGCAGCGCCCCTGTAGGGAAGAATAAACATGCCCCAATGAGTCTCTGAGACTATAATTCTTTACTCAAATAGAAAGCCTCATCTTTTTTCCATGGAGGAACTGGTGGATTCAGAACTGCTGACCTCGTGGTTAGCAGGCCAACACCGAACCTACTATACCACCAGGACATTTCTGTTTAGCCTAGAGACTTTCAAATGGATAGAACAAGACCCATCCCAACCCTGTTCACGGCTATCAACCCCCCTTTCTTTGAAGTCCCCACTACGTTCTGTGAAGTTCACCACTTTCTGTGTGTGTGTCTGTGTGTGTGTGAGTCTGTGTGTGTGAGAGAGAGTTATAAAAACAGGAACTTTGACCTCCTTTTAGAACTCTTGCAATTCCAGGGCTTGCTCAACAAAGCACGAATCCCCAGTGTCTTCAACCTGACTTGTCCCATGTGGAAATACACATTGGGGTTCCAGACACACTGAGCTAATGAGTGAGTGGACACTACTGTGCTATCTAAACAAACCCTGTGTGACAGGGCTGCACCTGCCTTACTTAATTGAATAACCAGGACCGTTTTCTAAAATAGGTAATATCAACTTAATCTCCCTGCCATCGAGTCACTGCTGATGCATAGCGACCTTGTAGGACAGGAGAGAATTGCCCCCATGAGTTTCTGAGCCTGTAACTCTTGACAGGAGTAGAAAGCCTCATCTTTCCCTCACTGAGTGCTGCTGTTTTCGAACTGCTGAGTTTAAGGTTAGGGACACAATGTGTAACCCACTACACCACCAGGAGATGCTTGTGTCAACTTTCTATATACGAAAATGAAATGTCGCCAGGTCCGATGCCATCTTCATGGTCACTGCTGTATGTGAGTCCAAAGTTGTGGGCCAATATATCTCAAGGAGAATCGCCTGCATATCCAATGACACATCCCCGCACCAAACCCGATTTCCTTTTCTACTGATCAGCCTTGCTTAATGACTTGGCCAAAGTGATCAAGCATAAATCCTCCCAGCCTCCCTTGCCAGGCACAGTGTGGTTCCCGAGAGCAGTGTTTCTTCTACAATGGGAAGGCTCATGCTTTTGCCACACTCGGCAGATTCTATGAATATTTTGATTTTTTAAAAACTTATTTGATCAGTAGGTTAACTAGCGGGCCCATGGACTATGTAGGTTTACTAGCGGGCCCTTGGACTATCTATGTTCCCTAAAGGGCACTTGGCCTATCTAGATTAACTAGAGGGCACTTGGACTATGTAGTTTCCCTAGCAGGCATTTGGACTATTTAGGTTACCTAGCGGGTACTTTGATTATCTAGGTTACCTAGCAGGTACTTTGACTATCTAGGTTAACTAACGGGCACTTGGACTATATAGGTTGCCTAGTGGGCACTTGGATTATGTAGGTTCCCTATCGGGCACTTGGACTATGTAGGTTAACTAGCGGGCACTTGGACTGTCTAGGTTACCTAGAGGGCACTTGGATTATCTAGGTTAACGAATGGGCACTTGGACTATGTAGGTAACCTAGCCGCCACTTGGACTATCTAGGTTAGCTAACAGGCACTTGGACTATCTAGGTTCCCTAGCGGGCACTTGTATTATCTAGGTTACCTAGCTGGCACTTAGATTATGTAGGTTAAAAAGCAGGCACTTGGAATATGTAGGTTAACTAGCGTACACTTGCACAATGTAGGTTAACTAGCGAGCCCATGGACTATGTAGGTTTACTAGCGGGCCCTTGGACTATCTAGGTTCCCTAAAGGGCACTTGGACTATCTAGGTTACCTAGCGGGAACTTGGACTATTTAGGCTAACTAGGGGGCCCTTGGACGATTTACGTTACCTAGCGGGTACTTGAACTATCTAGGTTAACTAGCGGGCACTTGCACTATCTAGGTTACCTAGCGGGCACTTGGACTATGTACGTTCCCTAGCGGGCACTTGGACTATCTATGTTACCTAGCAGGCACTTGGACTATCTAGGTTAACTAGCGGGCACTTGGACTATCTAGGTTAACTCGCGTGCACTTGGACTATGTAGGTTCCTTAGCGGGCACTTGGACTATCTAGGTTGCCTAGCGGGCACTTGGACTATGTAGGTTAACTAGCGTGACCTTGGACTATCTAGGTTACGTAGCGGGCACTTGGTATATAGGTTAACTAGCGGGCACTTGGACTATGTAGGTTAACTAGCGGGCACTTGGACTATGTAGGTTAACTAGCAGGCACTTGGACTATGTAGGTTAACTAGAGGACACTTGGAATATCTAGGTTAACGAACGGGCATTTGGAATATGCAGGTAACCTAGCGGGCACTTGGACTGTCTAGGTTACCTAGCGGGCACTTGGACTTCTAGGTTAACGAACGGGCACTTGGACTATGTAGGTTGCTTAGCGTGCACTTGAACTATCTAGTTTAGGTAATGGGCACTTTGAGTATCTAGGTTACCTAGCGGGAACTTGGACAATGTAAGTTACCTAGCGGGCACTTGGACTATCTAGGTTACCTAACGGGCACTTTGACTATCTAGGTTACATAGCGGGCACTTGGACTAGCTAGGTTACCTAGCGGGCACTTGGACTATCTAGGTTACCTAGCGGGCCCTTGGACTATGTAGGTTTCCTAGCGGGCACTTGGAGTATCTAGGTTTACGAACGGGCACTTGGACTATGTAGGTAACCTAGCGGGCACTTGGACAGTCTAGGTTACCTAGCGGGCACTTGGACTATCTAGGTTAACGAAAGGGCACTTGGACTATGTAGGTTACCTAGCAGGCACTTGGACTATGTAGGATCCCTATCAGACATTTGGACTACTTAGGTTACCTAGCGGGCACTTGGACTATCTAGGTTAACTAGCGGGCACTTGGACGATCTAGGTTAACTAGAGGGCACTTGGACTATCTAGGTTAACTAGCGTGCACTTGGACTATCTAGGTTAACTAGCGGGCACTTGGATGATCAATGTTAACTAGCGGGCACTTGGACTATCTAGGTTAGCTTACGGGCACTTGGACTATGTAGGTTACCTAGCGGGCACTTGGACTATGTAGGATCCCTATTGGACATTTGGACTACTTAGGTTACCTAGCGGTCACTTGGACTATCTAGGTTAACTAGCGGGCACTTGGACTATCTAGGTCAATTAGCGGGCCCTTGGACTATCTAGGTTAGCTAACTGGCACTTGGACTATCTAGGTTAACTAGCGGACACTTGGACTATCTAGGTTAACTAGCGGGCTCTTGCACGTTGTAGGTTAACTAGCGGGCTCATTGACTATGTTGGTTAACTAGCGGGCACTTGGACGATCTAGGTTAACTAGCGGGCACTTGGACGATCTAGGTTAACTAGTGGGCACTTGGATTATCTAGGTTACTTAGCGGGCACTTGGACTATGTAGGTTCCCTAGCGGCCATTTGGACTATATAGATAACATAGCGGGCACTTAGACTTTGTAGGTTACCTAGCGGGCCCTTGGACTATGTAGGTTACCTAGCGGGCACTTGGACGATCAGGTTAACTAGTGGGTACTTGGACTATGTAGGTTAACTAGCCGGCCCTTGGACTATGTAGATTCCCTAGCGGGCATTTGGACTATATAGATAACCTAGCGGGCACTTAGACTTTGTAGGTTACCTAGCGGGCACTTGGACTATCTAGGTTACCTAGCTGGCACATGAACTATCTACGTTAGCTAGCGGGTTCTTGGAGTATGTAGGTTACCTAGCGGGCTGTTGGACTATCTAGGTTACCAAGCGGACACTTGGACTATCTAGGTTAACTAACGGGCACTGGGACTATGTAGGTTCCCTAGCGGGACCTTGGACTATGTAAATTCCCTAGCGGGCACTTGGACTATGTGGGTTTCCTGGCGGGCATTTGGACTATCTAGGTTACCTAACGGGCACTTGGACTATGTAGGTTAACTAGAGGGCATTTGAACTATGTAGGTTACCTTGCGGGTACATGGACTATGTAGGTTCCCTATGGGGCACTTGGAGAATGTAGATTAATGAGGGGGCACTAGGACTATGTAGGTTACCTAGCGGGCCCTTGGACTACCTAGGTTACCTAGCGGGCATTTGGACTATGTAGGCTCCCTAGCGGTCATTTGGACTATATAGATTACCTAGCGGGCACTTAGACTTTGTAGGTTACCTAGCGGGCACTTGGACTATCTATGTTACCTAGCTGGCACTTGAACTATCTATGTTACCTAGAGGGTACTTGGAGTATGTAGGTTACCTACCGGGCTGTTGGACTATCTAGGTTCCCTAGCGGTCCCTTGGACTATGTAAGTTCTCTAGCGGGCACTTGGACTATGTGGGTTCCCTAGCGGGCATTTGGACTCTATAGGTTACCTAGCGGGCATTTGGACTATATTGATTACCTAGCGGGCACTTGGACTATATAGGTTAACGAACGGGCAATTGGACTATGTAGGTAACCTAGTGGTCACTTGAACACTCTAGGTTACCTAGCGGGCACTTGGACTATGTAGGTTAACTAGTGGACACTTGGACTATCTAGGTTAACTAGCGGGCCCTTGGACGATGTAGGTTAACTAGCGGGTCCTAGGACTATGTAGGTTAACTAGCGGGCCCTTGGATTATGTAGGTTACCTAGCGGGCACTTGGACGATCTAGGTTAACAAGCAGGTACTTGGACTATGTAGGTTAACTAGAGGGCCCTTGGACTATGTAGATTAACTAGCGGCACTTGGACTATCTACGTTAACTAGCGGGCCCTTGGACTATGTAGATTCCCTAGCGGGCCCTTGGACTATGTATGTTCCAGAGCGGGCACTTGGACTATGTAGGTTCCCTAGCAGGCACTTGGACTATGTAGGTTCCAGAGCGGGCACTTGGACTATCTTGGTTCCCTAGAGGGCACTTGTACTATGTAGGTTAATTAGCGGACACTTGGACGATCTAGGTTAAATAGCGGGTAATGGGACTATGTAGGTTAACTAGCGGGCCCTTGAACAATGTAGATTAACTAGCGGCACTTGGACTATCTACATTGACTAGCGGGCCCTTGGACTATGTAGATTCCCTAGCGGGCACTTGGTATGTAAGTTCCCTAGCGGACACTTGGACACTGTATGTTCCCTAGCGGGCACTTGGACTATGTATGTTCCCTACGGACACATGAACTATGTAAGTTAACTACCGGGCACTTTGACTATGTAGGTTAACTAGCGGGCCCTTGGACTATCTAGGTTACCTAACGGGCACTTGGACTATGTAGGTTAACTATCGGACACTTGCACTATCTAGGTTACCGAACAGGCATTTGGACTATGTAGGTAACCTAGCCGGCACTTGGAGAGTCTAGGTTACCTAGCGGCCACTTGGATTTCTAGGTTAATGAACGGGCACTTGGACTATGTATGTTGCATAGCGGGCAATTGGACTATCTAGGTTAGGTAACGGGCACTAGGACTATCTAGGTTTCTTAGCGAGCACTTGGAAGATCTAGGTTAACTAGAGGGCACTTGGACTATCTAGGTTAACTAGCGTGCACTTGGACTATCTAAGTTTCTTAGCGGGTACTTGGACTATGTAGGTTAACTAGCGGGCCCTTGGACTATGTAGATTAACTAGCGGCACTTGGACTATCTACGTTAACTAGCGGGCCCTTGGATTATCTAGATTAACTACCGGGCACTTGGACTATGTAGGCTAACTAGGGGCCCTTGGACGATCTAGGTTACCTCGCGGGTACTTGAACTATCCTGGATAAGTAGGGGGCACTTGCGGTATCTAGGTGACCTAGCGGGCACATGGAATATGTAGGTTAACTAGCGGACACTTGCACTATGTAGGTTACCTAGCAGGCACTTGGACTATCTAGGTTAACTAGCGGGCACTTGGACTATCTAGGTTAACTAGCGTGCACTTGGACTATGTAGGTTCCTTAGCGGGCACTTGGACTATCTAGGTTGCCTAGTGGGCACTTGGATGATATAGGTTAACTAGAGTGCCCTTGGAATATCTAGGTTACGTAACGGGCACTTGGTATATAGGTTAACTAGCGGTCACTTGGACTATGTAGGTTAACTAAAGGACACTTGGACTATCTAGGTTAACTAGCGGGCACTTGAACTATCAAAGTGAACAAGTGAGCCCTTGGACTATGTTGGTTAACTAGCGGGCCTTTGGACTATCTGTGTTACCTAGCGGGCACTTTGACTATCTAGGTTACATAGCGGGCACTTGGACGATCAGGTTAACTAGTGGGTACTTGGACTATGTAGGTTAACTAGCGGGCCCTTGGACTATGTAGATTCCCTAGCGGGCACTTGGACTATGTAAGTTCCCTAGCGGACACTTGGACACTGTATGTTCCCTAGCGGGCACTTGGACTATGTATGTTCCCTACGGACACATGAACTATGTAAGTTAACTACCGGGCACTTTGACTATGTAGGTTAACTAGCGGGCCCTTGGGATATCTAGGTTACATAACGGGCACTTGGTATATAGGTTAACTAGCGGTCACTTGGACTATGTAAGTTAACTAAAGGACACTTGGACTATCTAGGTTAACTAGCGAGCACTTGGACTATCTAGATTAACTAGCGGGCATTTGGACTATTAGGGCCCCTAGCGGGCATTTGGACTATATTGGTTACCTAGGGGGCACTTGGACTATGTAGGTTAACGAACGGGCACTTGGACTATGTAGGTAACCTAGTGGTAACTTGAACTATCTAGGTTACCTAGCGGGCACTTAGACTACGTAGGTTCCCTAGAAGGCACTTGGAGAATGTAGGTTAACTAGCGGGCCCTTGGATGATGTAGGTTAACTAGCGGGCCCTAGGACTATGTAGGTTAACTAGCGGGCCCTTGGAGTATGTAGGTTACCTAGCGGGCCCTTGGACTATGTAGATTAACTAGCGGCACTTGGACTATCTACGTTAACTAGCGGGCCCTTGGACTATGTAGATTCCCTAGCAGGCACTTGGACTATGTATGTTCCAGAGCGGGCACTTGGACTATCTAGGTTCCCTAGCGGGCACTTGTACAATGTAGGTTAATTAGCGGACACTTGGACGATCTAGGTTAACTAGCGGGTACTTGGACTATGTAGGTTAAATAGCGGGCCCTTGAAATATGTAGATTAACTAGCGGCACTTGGACTATCTACATTAACTAGCGGGCTCTTGGACTATGTAGATTCCCTAGCGGGCACGTGGTCTATGTAGGTTCCCTAGCGGGCACTTGGACTATGTATGTTCCCTACGGACACTTGAACTATGTAAGTTAACTACCGGGCACTTTGACTATGTAGGTTAACTAGCGGGCCATTGGACTATCTAGGTTACCTAGCGGGTACTTGGACTATGTAGGTTAACTACCGGACACTTGCACTATCTAGGTTACCAAACGGGCATTTGGATTATGTAAGTAACCTAGCGGGCACTTGGAGAGTCTAGGTTACCTAGCGGGCACTTGGACTTCTAGGTTAACGAAAGGGCACTTGGACTATGTATGTTGCATAGCGGGCAATTGGACTATCTAGGTTAGGTAAAGGGCACTTGGACTCTCTAGGTTTCTTAGCGGGCATTTGGAAGATCTAGGTTAACTAGAGGGCACTTGGACTATCTAGGTTAACTAGCGTGCACTTGGACTAGCTAGGTTTCTTAGCGGGTACTTGGACTATGTAGGTTAACTAGCGGGCCCTTGGACTATGTAGATTAACTAGTGGCACTTGGACTATCTACGTTAAGTAGCGGGCCCTTGGACTATCTAGATGAACTACCGGGCACATGGACTATGTAGGCTAACTGAGGGGCCCTTGGACGATCTAGGTTGCCTAGCGGGTACATGAACTATCTAGGTTAACAAGCGGGCACTTGCAGTATCTAGGTTACCTAGCGGGAACTTGGACTATGTAGGTTAAGTAGCGGGCACTTGGACTATCTAGGTTAACTAGCGTGCACTTGGACTATGTAGGTTCCTTAGCGGGCACTTGGACTATCTAGGTTGCCTAGCGGGCACTTGGACGATATAGGTTAACTAGCGTGCCCTTGGAATATCTAGGTTACGTAACGGGCACTTGGTATATAGGTTAACTAGTGGGCACTTGGACCATGTAGGTTAACTAAAGGACACTTGGACTATCTAGGTTAACTAGTGGGCCCTTGGACTATGTAGGTTAACTAGCGGGCACTTGGACAATCTAGGTTAACTAGCAGGCACTTGGACGATCTAGGATAACTAGCGGGCACTTGAACTATCAAAGTGAACAAGTGAGCCCTTGGACTATGTTGGTTAACTAGCGGGACCTTGGACTATCTGGGTTACCTAGCGAGCACTTGGGCTATATAGGTTACCTAACGGGCACTTGGACTATGTAGGTTACCTAGTGGGCACTTGGATTATCTAGGTTAACGAACGGGCACTTGGAATATGCAGGTAACCTAGCGGGCACTTGGACTGTCTAGGTTACCTAGCGGGCACTTGGACTTCTAGGTTAACGAAAGGGCTCTTGGACTATGTAGGTTGCCTAGTAGGCACTTGGACTATCTAGGTTAGGTAACGGGCACTTGGACTATCTAGGTTAGGTAACGGACACTTTGACTATCTAGGTTACATAGCGTGCACTTGGACTATGTAGGTTAACTAGCAAGTACTTGGACACTAGGTTACCTAGCGGGCACTTGAACTATCTAGGTTAACTAACAGGCACTTGGACGATGTAGGTTTCCTAGCGGGCACTTGGACTATGTAAGATCCCTATCGGACATTTGGACTACTTAGGTTACCTAGCGGGCACTTGGACTATGTAGGTTAACTAGCGGGCACTTGGACAATCTAGGTCAACTAGTGGGCCCTTGTACTATGTAGGTTAACTAGCGAGCACTTGGACTATCTACGTTAACTAGCGGGCACTTGGAATATGTAGGTTAACCAGCGGACACTTGCACTATGTAGGTTACCTACCAGGCACTTGGACGATCTAGGTTAACTAGCGGGCACTTGGACTATCTAGGTTAACTAGCGTGCACTTGGACTATGTAGATTCCTTAGCGAGCACTTGGACTATCTAGGTTGCCTAGCGGGCACTTGGACGATATAATTTAACTAGCGTGCCCTTGGAATATCTAGGTTACGTAACGGGCACTTGGTATATAGGTTAACTAGCGGGCACTTGGACTATGTAGGTTACTTAGAGGACACTTGGACTATCTAGGTTAACTAGTGGGCCCTTGGACTATGTAGGTTACCTAGCGGGCACTTGGACAATCTAGGTTAACTAGCGGGCACTTGGACGATCTAGGTTAACTAGCGGGCACTTGAACTATCAAAGTGAACAAGTGAGCCCTTGGACTATGTAGGTTAACTAGCGGGCCCTTGGACTCTTTGGGGTACCTAGCAGGCACTTGGTCTATATAGGTTACCTAGCTGGCACTTGGACTATGTAGGTTCCTTAGCGGGCCCTTGGACTATGTAAGTTCCCTAGCGGGCAATTGGACTATGTGGGTTCCCTAGCGGGTATTTGGACTATCTAGGTTAACTATTGAGCACTTGGAATATCTATGTTAACTAGCGGGCCCTAGGACTATGTAGGTTACCTAGAGGACACTTGGACTATCTAGGTTAACTAGTGGGCCCTTGGACTATGTAGGTTAACTAGCGGGCACTTGGACAATCTAGGTTAACTAGCGGGCACTTGGACGATCTAGGTTAACTAGCGGGCACTTGAACTATCAAAGTGAACAAGTGAGCCCTTGGACTATGTAGGTTAACTAGCGGGCCCTTGGACTCTTTGGGGTACCTAGCAGGCACTTGGTCTATATAGGTTACCTAGCTGGCACTTGGACTATGTAGGTTCCTTAGCGGGCCCTTGGACTATGTAAGTTCCCTAGCGGGCAATTGGACTATGTGGGTTCCCTAGCGGGTATTTGGACTATCTAGGTTAACTATTGAGCACTTGGAATATCTATGTTAACTAGCGGGCCCTAGGACTATGTAGGTTACCTAGAGGACACTTGGACTATCTAGGTTAACTAGTGGGCCCTTGGACTATGTAGGTTAACTAGCGGGCACTTGGACAATCTAGGTTAACTAGCGGGCACTTGGACGATCTAGGTTAACTAGCGGGCACTTGAACTATCAAAGTGAACGAGTGAGTCCTTGGACTATGTAGGTTAACTAGCGGGCCCTTGGACTCTTTGGGTTACCTAGCAGGTACTTGGGCTATATAGGTTACCTAGCTGGCACTTGGACTATGTAGGTTTCTTAGCGGGCCCTTGGACTATGTAAGTTCCCTAGCGGGCACTTGGACTATGTGGGTTCCCTAGCGGGCAATTTGACTATCTAGGTTAACTAGTGAGCACTTGGACTATCTAGGTTAACTAGCGGGCATTTGGACTATTAGGGCCCCTAGCGGGCATTTGGACTATATTGGTAACCTAGCGGGCACTTGGACTATGTAGGTTAATAAACGGGCACTTGGACTATGTAGGTAACCTAGTGGTCACTTGAACTGTCTAGGTTACCTAGCGGGCACTTGGACTATGTAGGTTCCCTAGAAGGCACTTGGAGAATGTAGGTTAACTAGTGGGCCCTTGGACGATGTAGGTTAACTACCGGGCCCTAGGACTATGTAGGTTAACTAGCGGGGCCTTGGAGTATGTTGGTTACCTAGCGGGCCTTTGGACTATGTAGATTAACTAGCGGGTACTTGGACTATGTAGGTCAACTAGCGGGCCCTTGGACTATGTAGATTAACTAGCGTCACTTGGACTATCTACGTTAACTAGCGGGCCCTTGGACTATGTAGATTCCCTAGCGGGCACTTGGACTATGTAGATTCCCTAGCGGGCACTTGGACTATGTATGTTCCAGATCGGGCACTTGGACTATCTAGGTTCCCTAGCGGGCACTTGGACTATGAATGTTCCCTACGGACACTTGAACTATGTAAGTTAACTACATGGCAATTTGACTATGTAGGTTAACTAGCGGGCCCTTGGACTATCTAGGTTACCTAGCGGTCTCTTGGACTATGTAGGTTAACTACCGGACACTTGCACTATCTAGGTTACGGAACGGGCATCTGGACTATGTAGGTAACCTAGCGGGCACTTGGAGAGTCTAGGTTACCTAGCGGGCACTTGGACTTCTAGGTTAACGAACGGTCACTTGGACTATGTATGTTGCATAGCAGGCAATTGGACTATATAGGTTAGGTAAAGGGCATTGGACTATCTCGGTTTCTTAGCGGGCATTTGGAAGATCTAGGTTAACTAGAGGGCACTTGGACTATCTAGGTTAACTAGCATGCACTTGGACTATCTAGGTTTCTTAGCAGGTACTTGGACTATGTAGGTTAACTAGTGGCACTTGGACTATCTACGTTAAGTAGCGGGCCCTTGGACTATCTAGATGAACTACCGGGCACTTGGACTATGTAGGCTAACTAGGGGGCCCTTGGACAATCCAGGTTGCCTAGCGGGTACATGAACTATCTAGGTTAACAAGCGGGCACTTGCAGTATCTAGGTTACCTAGCGGGCCCTTGGACTATGTAGGTTTCCTAGCATGCACTTGGACTATCTACGTTAACGAACGGGCACTTGGACTATGTAGGTAACCTAGCGGGCACTTGGACAGTCTAGGTTACCTAGCGGGCACTTGGACTATCTAGGTTAACTAACAGGCACTTGGACGAAGTAGGTTACCTAGATGGCACTTGGACTATGTAGGATCCCTATCGGACATTTGGACTACTTAGGTTACCTAGCGGGCACTTGGACTATGTAGGTTAACTACCGGGCACTTGGACTATCTAGGTCAACTAGTGGGCCCTTGTACTATGTAGGTTAACTAGCGAGCACTTGGACTATCTAGGTTAACTAGCGGACCTTGGACTATGTAGGTTAACTAGCGGGCCCTTGGACTATGTAGGTTTACTAGCGGGCACTTGGACGATCTAGGTTAACTAGAGGGTACTTGGACTATCTAGGTTAACTAGCGGGCACTTCGATGATCATTGTTAACTAGCGGGCACTTGGACTATCTAGGTTAGCTAACGGGCACAACGACTAAGTACGTCCCCTAGTGGGCACTTGGACTATCTAGGTTAACTAACGGGCACTAGGACTATCTAGGTTAACTAGCGGGCACTTGGACTATCTAGGTTACCTAGCTGGCACTTGGACTATGAAGGTTCCCTAGCGGGCCCTTGGACTATGTAGGTTCCCTAGCGGGCACATGGACTATGTGGGTTCCCTAGCGGGCATTTGGACTATCTATGTTAACTAGTGAGCACTTGGACGATCTAGGTTAACTAGTGGGCATTTGGACTATTAGGGCCCCTAGCGGGCATTTGGACTATATTGGTTACCTAGCGGGCACTTGGACTATGTAGGTTAACGAACGGGCACTTGGACTATGTAGGTAACCTAGTGGTCACTTGAACTGTCTAGGTTACCTAGCGGGCACTTGGACTATGTAGGTTCCCTAGAAGGCACTTGGAGAATGTAGATTACCTAGTGGGCCCTTGGACGATATAGGTTAACTACCGGGCCCTAGGACTATGTAGGTTAACTAGCGGGCCCTTGGAGTATGTAGGTTACCTAGCGGGCCCTTGGACTATGTAGATTAACTAGCGGGTACTTGAACTATGTAGGTTAACTAGCGGGCCCTTGGACTATGTAGATTAACTAGCGGCACTTGGACTATCTACGTTAACAAGCGGGCCCTTGGACTATGTAGATTCCCTAGCGGGCACTTGGACTATGTATGTTCCAGATCGGGCACTTGGACTATCTAGGTTCCCTAGCGGGCACTTGGACTATGAATGTTCCCTACGGACACTTGAACTATGTAAGTTAATTACCAGGCAAATTGACTATGTATGTTAACTAGCGGGCCCTTGGACTATCTAGGTTACCTAGCGGGCACTTGGACTATGTAGGTTAACTACCGGACACTTGCACTATCTAGGTTACCGAACGGGCATTTGGCCTATGTAGGTAACCTAGCGGGCACTTGGAGAGTCAAGGTTACCTAGTGGGCACTTGGACATCTAGGTTAACGAAAGGGCACTTGGACTATATATGTTGCATAGCGGGCAATTGGACTATCTAGGTTAGGTAAAGGGCACTTGGACTCTCTAGGTTTCTTAGAGGGCATTTGGAAGATCTAGGTTAACTAGAGGGCACTTGGACTATCTAGGTTAACTAGCGTGCACTAGGACTATCTAGGTTTCTTAGCGGGTACTTGGACTATGTAGGTTAACTAGCGGGCCCTTGGACTATGTAGATTAACTAGTGGCACTTGGACTATCTACGTTAAGTAGCGGGCCCTTGGACTATCTAGATGAACTACCGGGCACTTGGACTATGTAGGCTAACTAGGGGGCCCTTGGACGATCTAGGTTGCCTAGCGGGTACATGAACTATCTAGGTTAACAAGCGGGCACTTGCAGTATCTAGGTTACCTAGCGGGAACTTGGACTATGTAGGTTAAGTAGCGGGCACTTGGACTATCTAGGTTAACTAGCGTGCACTTGGACTATGTAGGTTCCTTAGCGGGCACTTGGACTATCTAGGTTGCCTAGCGGGCACTTGGACGATATAGGTTAACTAGCGTGCCCTTGGAATATCTAGGTTACGTAACGGGCACTTGGTATATAGGTTAACTAGTGGGCACTTGGACCATGTAGGTTAACTAAAGGACACTTGGACTATCTAGGTTAACTAGTGGGCCCTTGGACTATGTAGGTTAACTAGCGGGCACTTGGACAATCTAGGTTAACTAGCAGGCACTTGGACGATCTAGGATAACTAGCGGGCACTTGAACTATCAAAGTGAACAAGTGAGCCCTTGGACTATGTTGGTTAACTAGCGGGACCTTGGACTATCTGGGTTACCTAGCGAGCACTTGGGCTATATAGGTTACCTAACGGGCACTTGGACTATGTAGGTTACCTAGTGGGCACTTGGATTATCTAGGTTAACGAACGGGCACTTGGAATATGCAGGTAACCTAGCGGGCACTTGGACTGTCTAGGTTACCTAGCGGGCACTTGGACTTCTAGGTTAACGAAAGGGCTCTTGGACTATGTAGGTTGCCTAGTAGGCACTTGGACTATCTAGGTTAGGTAACGGGCACTTGGACTATCTAGGTTAGGTAACGGACACTTTGACTATCTAGGTTACATAGCGTGCACTTGGACTATGTAGGTTAACTAGCAAGTACTTGGACACTAGGTTACCTAGCGGGCACTTGAACTATCTAGGTTAACTAACAGGCACTTGGACGATGTAGGTTTCCTAGCGGGCACTTGGACTATGTAAGATCCCTATCGGACATTTGGACTACTTAGGTTACCTAGCGGGCACTTGGACTATGTAGGTTAACTAGCGGGCACTTGGACAATCTAGGTCAACTAGTGGGCCCTTGTACTATGTAGGTTAACTAGCGAGCACTTGGACTATCTACGTTAACTAGCGGGCACTTGGAATATGTAGGTTAACCAGCGGACACTTGCACTATGTAGGTTACCTACCAGGCACTTGGACGATCTAGGTTAACTAGCGGGCACTTGGACTATCTAGGTTAACTAGCGTGCACTTGGACTATGTAGATTCCTTAGCGAGCACTTGGACTATCTAGGTTGCCTAGAGGGCACTTGGACGATATAATTTAACTAGCGTGCCCTTGGAATATCTAGGTTACGTAACGGGCACTTGGTATATAGGTTAACTAGCGGGCACTTGGACTATGTAGGTTACTTAGAGGACACTTGGACTATCTAGGTTAACTAGTGGGCCCTTGGACTATGTAGGTTACCTAGCGGGCACTTGGACAATCTAGGTTAACTAGCGGGCACTTGGACGATCTAGGTTAACTAGCGGGCACTTGAACTATCAAAGTGAACAAGTGAGCCCTTGGACTATGTAGGTTAACTAGCGGGCCCTTGGACTCTTTGGGGTACCTAGCAGGCACTTGGTCTATATAGGTTACCTAGCTGGCACTTGGACTATGTAGGTTCCTTAGCGGGCCCTTGGACTATGTAAGTTCCCTAGCGGGCAATTGGACTATGTGGGTTCCCTAGCGGGTATTTGGACTATCTAGGTTAACTATTGAGCACTTGGAATATCTATGTTAACTAGCGGGCCCTAGGACTATGTAGGTTACCTAGAGGACACTTGGACTATCTAGGTTAACTAGTGGGCCCTTGGACTATGTAGGTTAACTAGCGGGCACTTGGACAATCTAGGTTAACTAGCGGGCACTTGGACGATCTAGGTTAACTAGCGGGCACTTGAACTATCAAAGTGAACGAGTGAGTCCTTGGACTATGTAGGTTAACTAGCGGGCCCTTGGACTCTTTGGGTTACCTAGCAGGTACTTGGGCTATATAGGTTACCTAGCTGGCACTTGGACTATGTAGGTTTCTTAGCGGGCCCTTGGACTATGTAAGTTCCCTAGCGGGCACTTGGACTATGTGGGTTCCCTAGCGGGCAATTTGACTATCTAGGTTAACTAGTGAGCACTTGGACTATCTAGGTTAACTAGCGGGCATTTGGACTATTAGGGCCCCTAGCGGGCATTTGGACTATATTGGTAACCTAGCGGGCACTTGGACTATGTAGGTTAATAAACGGGCACTTGGACTATGTAGGTAACCTAGTGGTCACTTGAACTGTCTAGGTTACCTAGCGGGCACTTGGACTATGTAGGTTCCCTAGAAGGCACTTGGAGAATGTAGGTTAACTAGTGGGCCCTTGGACGATGTAGGTTAACTACCGGGCCCTAGGACTATGTAGGTTAACTAGCGGGGCCTTGGAGTATGTTGGTTACCTAGCGGGCCTTTGGACTATGTAGATTAACTAGCGGGTACTTGGACTATGTAGGTCAACTAGCGGGCCCTTGGACTATGTAGATTAACTAGCGTCACTTGGACTATCTACGTTAACTAGCGGGCCCTTGGACTATGTAGATTCCCTAGCGGGCACTTGGACTATGTAGATTCCCTAGCGGGCACTTGGACTATGTATGTTCCAGATCGGGCACTTGGACTATCTAGGTTCCCTAGCGGGCACTTGGACTATGAATGTTCCCTACGGACACTTGAACTATGTAAGTTAACTACATGGCAATTTGACTATGTAGGTTAACTAGCGGGCCCTTGGACTATCTAGGTTACCTAGCGGTCTCTTGGACTATGTAGGTTAACTACCGGACACTTGCACTATCTAGGTTACGGAACGGGCATCTGGACTATGTAGGTAACCTAGCGGGCACTTGGAGAGTCTAGGTTACCTAGCGGGCACTTGGACTTCTAGGTTAACGAACGGTCACTTGGACTATGTATGTTGCATAGCAGGCAATTGGACTATATAGGTTAGGTAAAGGGCATTGGACTATCTCGGTTTCTTAGCGGGCATTTGGAAGATCTAGGTTAACTAGAGGGCACTTGGACTATCTAGGTTAACTAGCATGCACTTGGACTATCTAGGTTTCTTAGCAGGTACTTGGACTATGTAGGTTAACTAGTGGCACTTGGACTATCTACGTTAAGTAGCGGGCCCTTGGACTATCTAGATGAACTACCGGGCACTTGGACTATGTAGGCTAACTAGGGGGCCCTTGGACAATCCAGGTTGCCTAGCGGGTACATGAACTATCTAGGTTAACAAGCGGGCACTTGCAGTATCTAGGTTACCTAGCGGGCCCTTGGACTATGTAGGTTTCCTAGCATGCACTTGGACTATCTACGTTAACGAACGGGCACTTGGACTATGTAGGTAACCTAGCGGGCACTTGGACAGTCTAGGTTACCTAGCGGGCACTTGGACTATCTAGGTTAACTAACAGGCACTTGGACGAAGTAGGTTACCTAGATGGCACTTGGACTATGTAGGATCCCTATCGGACATTTGGACTACTTAGGTTACCTAGCGGGCACTTGGACTATGTAGGTTAACTACCGGGCACTTGGACTATCTAGGTCAACTAGTGGGCCCTTGTACTATGTAGGTTAACTAGCGAGCACTTGGACTATCTAGGTTAACTAGCGGACCTTGGACTATGTAGGTTAACTAGCGGGCCCTTGGACTATGTAGGTTTACTAGCGGGCACTTGGACGATCTAGGTTAACTAGAGGGCACTTGGACTATCTAGGTTAACTAGCGGGCACTTGGATGATCATTGTTAACTAGCGGGCACTTGGACTATCTAGGTTAGCTAACGGGCACAACGACTAAGTACGTCCCCTAGTGGGCACTTGGACTATCTAGGTTAACTAACGGGCACTAGGACTATCTAGGTTAACTAGCGGGCACTTGGACTATCTAGGTTACCTAGCTGGCACTTGGACTATGAAGGTTCCCTAGCGGGCCCTTGGACTATGTAGGTTCCCTAGCGGGCACATGGACTATGTGGGTTCCCTAGCGGGCATTTGGACTATCTATGTTAACTAGTGAGCACTTGGACGATCTAGGTTAACTAGTGGGCATTTGGACTATTAGGGCCCCTAGCGGGCATTTGGACTATATTGGTTACCTAGCGGGCACTTGGACTATGTAGGTTAACGAACGGGCACTTGGACTATGTAGGTAACCTAGTGGTCACTTGAACTGTCTAGGTTACCTAGCGGGCACTTGGACTATGTAGGTTCCCTAGAAGGCACTTGGAGAATGTAGATTACCTAGTGGGCCCTTGGACGATATAGGTTAACTACCGGGCCCTAGGACTATGTAGGTTAACTAGCGGGCCCTTGGAGTATGTAGGTTACCTAGCGGGCCCTTGGACTATGTAGATTAACTAGCGGGTACTTGAACTATGTAGGTTAACTAGCGGGCCCTTGGACTATGTAGATTAACTAGCGGCACTTGGACTATCTACGTTAACAAGCGGGCCCTTGGACTATGTAGATTCCCTAGCGGGCACTTGGACTATGTATGTTCCAGATCGGGCACTTGGACTATCTAGGTTCCCTAGCGGGCACTTGGACTATGAATGTTCCCTACGGACACTTGAACTATGTAAGTTAATTACCAGGCAAATTGACTATGTATGTTAACTAGCGGGCCCTTGGACTATCTAGGTTACCTAGCGGGCACTTGGACTATGTAGGTTAACTACCGGACACTTGCACTATCTAGGTTACCGAACGGGCATTTGGCCTATGTAGGTAACCTAGCGGGCACTTGGAGAGTCAAGGTTACCTAGTGGGCACTTGGACATCTAGGTTAACGAAAGGGCACTTGGACTATATATGTTGCATAGCGGGCAATTGGACTATCTAGGTTAGGTAAAGGGCACTTGGACTCTCTAGGTTTCTTAGAGGGCATTTGGAAGATCTAGGTTAACTAGAGGGCACTTGGACTATCTAGGTTAACTAGCGTGCACTAGGACTATCTAGGTTTCTTAGCGGGTACTTGGACTATGTAGGTTAACTAGCGGGCCCTTGGACTATGTAGATTAACTAGTGGCACTTGGACTATCTACGTTAAGTAGCGGGCCCTTGGACTATCTAGATGAACTACCGGGCACTTGGACTATGTAGGCTAACTAGGGGGCCCTTGGACGATCTAGGTTGCCTAGCGGGTACATGAACTATCTAGGTTAACAAGCGGACACTTGCAGTATCTAGGTTACCTAGCGGGAACTTGGAGATTGTAGGTTAAGTAGCGGGCACTTGGACTATCTAGGTTAACTAGCGTGCACTTGGACTATGTAGGTTCCTTAGCGAGCACTTGGACTATCTAGGTTGCCTAGCGGGCTCTTGGACTTCTAGGTTAACGAACGGGCTCTTGGACTATGTAGGTTGCCTAGCGGGCACTTGGACTATGTACGTTCCCTAGCGGGCACTTGGACTATCTATGTTACCTAGCAGGCACTTGGACTATCTAGGTTAACTCGCGGGCACTTGGACTATCTAGGTTAACTCGCGGGCACTTGGACTATCTAGGTTAACTCGCGTGCACTTCGACTATGTAGGTTCCTTAGCGGGCACTTGGACTATCTAGGTTGCCTAGCGGGCACTTGGACTATGTAGGTTAACTAGCGTGACCTTGGACTATCTAGGTTACGTAGCGGGCACTTGGTATATAGGTTAACTAGCGGGCACTTGGACTATCTAGGTTAACTAGCAGGCACTTGGACTATGTAGGTTAACTAGAGGACACTTGGAATATCTAGGTTAACGAACGGGCATTTGGAATATGCAGGTAACCTAGCAGGCACTTGGACTGTCTAGGTTACCTAGCGGCACTTGGACTTCTAGGTTTACGAACGGGCACTTGGACTATGTAGGTTGCTTAGCGAGCACTTCAACTATCTAGTTTAGGTAATGGGCACTTTGAGTATCTAGGTTACCTAGCGGGAACTTGGACAATGTAAGTTACCTAGCGGGCACTTGGACTATCTAGGTTACCTAACGGGCACTTTGACTATCTAGGTTACAGAGCGGGCACTTGGACTATCTAGGTTACCTAGCGGGCACTTGGACTATCTAGGTTACCTAGCGGGCCCTTGGACTATGTAGGTTTCCTAGCGGGCACTTGGAGTATCTAGGTTTACGAACTGGCACTTGGACTATGTAGGTAACCTAGCGGGCACTTGGACAGTCTAGGTTACCTAGCGGGCACTTGGACTATCTAGGTTAACGAAAGGGCACTTGGACTATGTAGGTTACCTAGCAGGCACTTGGACTATGTAGGATCCCTATCAGACATTTGGACTACTTAGGTAACCTAGCGGGCACTTGGACTATCTAGGTTAACTAGCGGGCACTTGGATGATCTAGGTTAACTAGAGGGCACTTGGACTATCTAGGTTAACTAGCGTGCACTTGGATGATCAATGTTAACTAGCGGGCACTTGGACTATCTAGGTTAGCTTACGGGCACTTGGACCATGTAGGTTACCTAGCGGGCACTTGGACTATGTAGGATCCCTATTGGACATTTGGACTACTTAGGTTACCTAGCGGTCACTTGGACTATCTAGGTTAACTAGCGGGCACTTGGACTATCTAGGTCAATTAGCGGGCCCTTGGACTATCTAGGTTAGCTAACTGGCACTTGGACTATCTAGGTTAACTAGCGGACACTTGGACTATCTAGGTTAACTAGCGAGCTCTTGCACGTTGTAGGTTAACTAGCGGGCTCATTGACTATGTTGGTTAACTAGCGGGCACTTGGACGATCTAGGTTAACTAGCGGGCACTTGGACGATCTAGGTTAACTAGTGGGCACTTGGATTATCTAGGTTACTTAGCGGGCACTTGGACTATGTAGGTTCTTTAGCGGCCATTTGGACTATATAGATAACATAGCGGGCATTTAGACTTTGTAGGTTACCTAGCGGGCCCTTGGACTATGTAGGTTACCTAGTGGGCACTTGGACGATCAGGTTAACTAGTGGGTACTTGGACTATGTAGGTTAACTAGCCGGCCCTTGGACTATGTAGATTCCCTAGCGGGCATTTGGACTATATAGATAACCTAGCGGGCACTTAGACTTTGTAGGTTACCTAGCGGGCACTTGGACTATCTAGGTTACCTAGCTGGCACATGAACTATCTACGTTAGCTAGCGGGTTCTTGGAGTATGTAGGTTACCTAGCGGGCTGTTGGACTATCTAGGTTACCAAGCGGACACTTGGACTATCTAGGTTAACTAACGGGCACTGGGACTATGTAGGTTCCCTAGCGGGACCTTGGACTATGTAAATTCCCTAGCGGGCACTTGGACTATGTGGGTTTCCTGGCGGGCATTTGGACTATCTAGGTTACCTAACGGGCACTTGGACTATGTAGGTTAACTAGAGGGCATTTGAACTATGTAGGTTACCTTGCGGGCACATGGACTATGTAGGTTCCCTATGGGGCACTTGGAGAATGTAGATTAATGAGGCGGCACTAGGACTATGTAGGTTACCTAGCGGGCCCTTGGACTACCTAGGTTACCTAGCGGGCATTTGGACTATGTAGGCTCCCTAGCGGTCATTTGGACTATATATATATTACCTAGCGGGCACTTAGACTTTGTAGGTTACCTAGCGGGCCCTTGGACTATCTAGGTTACCTAGCTGGCACTTGAACTATCTATGTTACCTAGCGGGTACTTGGAGTATGTAGGTTACCTACCGGGCTGTTGGACTATCTAGGTTCCCTAGCGGTCCCTTGGACTATGTAAGTTCTCTAGCGGGCACTTGGACTATGTGGGTTCCCTAGCGGGCATTTGGATTCTATAGGTTACCTAGCGGGCATTTGGACTATATTGGTTACCTAGCGGGCACTTGGACTATATAGGTTAACGAACGGGCACTAGGACTATGTAGGTAATCTAGTGGTCACTTGAACTGTCTAGGTTACCTAGCGGGCACTTGGACTATGTAGGTTAACTAGTGGACACTTGGACTATGTAGGTTAACTAGCGGGCCCTTGGACGATGTAGGTTAACTAGCGGGTCCTAGGACTATGTAGGTTAACTAGCGGGCCCTTGGATTATGTAGGTTACCTAGCGGGCACTTGGACGATCTAGGTTAACAAGCAGGTACTTGGACTATGTAGGTTAACTAGAGGGCCCTTGGACTATGTAGATTAACTAGCGGCACTTGGACTATCTACGTTAACTAGCGGGCCCTTGGACTATGTAGATTCCCTAGCGGGCCCTTGGACTATGTATGTTCCAGAGCGGGCACTTGGACTATGTAGGTTCCCTAGCAGGCACTTGGACTATGTAGGTTCCAGAGCGGGCACTTGGACTATCTTGGTTCCCTAGCGGGCACTTGTACTATGTAGGTTAATTAGCGGACACTTGGACGATCTAGGTTAAATAGCGGGTAATGGGACTATGTAGGTTAACTAGCGGGCCCTTGAACTATGTAGATTAACTAGCGGCACTTGGACTATCTACATTAACTAGCGGGCCCTTGGACTATGTAGATTCCCTAGCGGGCACTTGGACTATGTAAGTTCCCTAGCGGACACTTGGACTATGTATGTTCCCTACGGACACATGAACTATGTAAGTTAACTACCGGGCACTTTGACTATGTAGGTTAACTAGCGGGCCCTTGGACTATCTAGGTTACCTAACGGGCACTTGGACTATGTAGGTTAACTATCGGACACTTGCACTATCTAGGTTACCGAACAGGCATTTGGACTATGTAGGTAACCTAGCCGGCACTTGGAGAGTCTAGGTTACCTAGCGGCCACTTGGACTTCTAGGTTAATGAACGGGCACTTGGACTATGTATGTTGCATAGCGGGCAATTGGACTATCTAGGTTAGGTAACGGGCACTAGGACTATCTAGGTTTCTTAGCGAGCACTTGGAAGATCTAGGTTAACTAGAGGGCACTTGGACTATCTAGGTTAACTAGCGTGCACTTTGACTATCTAAGTTTCTTAGCGGATACTTGGACTATGTAGGTTAACTAGCGGGCCCTTGGACTATGTAGAATAACTAGCGGCACTTGGACTATCTACGTTAACTAGCGGGCCCTTGGATTATCTAGATTAACTACCGGGCACTTGGACTATGTAGGCTAACTAGGGGCCCTTGGACGATCTAGGTTACCTCGCGGGTACTTGAACTATCCTGGATAAGTAGGGGGCACTTGCGGTATCTAGGTGACCTAGCGGGCACATGGAATATGTAGGTTAACTAGCGGACACTTGCACTATGTAGGTTACCTAGCAGGCACTTGGACTATCTACGTTAACTAGCGGGCCCTTGGACTATGTAGATTCCCTAGCGGGCACTTGGACTATGTAGATTCCCTAGCGGGCACTTGGACTATGTATGTTCCAGATCGGGCACTTGGACTATCTAGGTTCCCTAGCGGGCACTTGGACTATGAATGTTCCCTACGGACACTTGAACTATGTAAGTTAACTACATGGCAATTTGACTATGTAGGTTAACTAGCGGGCCCTTGGACTATCTAGGTTACCTAGCGGTCTCTTGGACTATGTAGGTTAACTACCGGACACTTGCACTATCTAGGTTACGGAACGGGCATCTGGACTATGTAGGTAACCTAGCGGGCACTTGGAGAGTCTAGGTTACCTAGCGGGCACTTGGACTTCTAGGTTAACGAACGGTCACTTGGACTATGTATGTTGCATAGCAGGCAATTGGACTATCTAGGTTAGGTAAAGGGCACTTGGACTATCTCGGTTTCTTAGCGGGCATTTGGAAGATCTAGGTTAACTAGAGGGCACTTGGACTATCTAGGTTAACTAGCATGCACTTGGACTATCTAGGTTTCTTAGCAGGTACTTGGACTATGTAGGTTAACTAGTGGCACTTGGACTATCTACGTTAAGTAGCGGGCCCTTGGACTATCTAGATGAACTACCGGGCACTTGGACTATGTAGGCTAACTAGGGGGCCCTTGGACGATCCAGGTTGCCTAGCGGGTACATGAACTATCTAGGTTAACAAGCGGGCACTTGCAGTATCTAGGTTACCTAGCGGGAACTTGGACTATGTAGGTTAACTAGCGGGCACTTGGACTATCTAGGTTAACTAGCATGCACTAGGACTATGTAGGTTCCTAGCGGGCACTTGGACTATCTAGGTTGCCTAGCGGGCACTTGGACTATATATGTTAACTAGCGTGCCCTTGGAATATCTAGGTTACGTAACGGGCACTTGGTATATAGGTTAACTAGCGGGCATTGGACTATGTAGGTTAACTAAAGGACACATGGACTATCTAGGATAACTAGTGGGCCCTTGGACTATGTAGTTTAACTAGCGGGCACTTGGACGATCTAGGTTAACTAGCGGGCACTTGAACTATCAAAGTGAACAAGTGAGCCCTTGGACTATGTTGGTTAACTAGCGGGCCTTTGGACTATCTGGGTTACCTAGCGAGCACTTGGGCTATATAGGTTACCTAGCGGGCACTTGGACTATGTAGGTTACCGAGTGGGCATTTGGATTATCTAGGTTAACGAACGGGCACTTGGAATATGCAGGTAACCTAGCGGGCACTTGGACTGTCTAGGTTACCTAGCTGGCACTTGGACTTCTAGGTTAACGAACGGGCTCTTGGACTATGTAGGTTGCCTAGCGGGCACTTGGACTATCTAGGTTTGGTAACGGGCACTTGGACTATCTAGGTTACCTAACGGGCACTTTGACTATCTAGGTTACCTAGCGGGCCCTTGGACTATGTAGGTTTCCTAGCAGGCACTTGGACTATCTAGGTTAACGAACGGGCACTTGGACTATGTAGGTAACCTAGCGGGCACTTGGACAGTCTAGGTTACCTAGCGGGCACTTGGACTATCTAGGTTAACTAACAGGCACTTGGACGATGTAGGTTACCTAGCGGGCACTTGGACTATGTAGGATCCCTATCGGACATTTGGACTACTTAGGTTACCTAGCGGGCACTTGGACTATCTAGGTTAACTAGCGGGCACTTGGACTATCTAGGTCAACTAGTGGGCCCTTGTACTATGTAGGTTAACTAGCGAGCACTTGGACTATCTAGGTTAACTAGCGGGCACTTGGAATATGTAGGTTAACTAGCGGACACTTGCACTATGTAGGTTACCTAGCAGGCACTTGGACTATCTAGGTTAACTAGCGGGCATTTGGACTATCTAGGTTAACTAGCGTGCACTTGGACTATGTAGGTTCCTTAGCGGGCACTTGGACTATCTATGTTGCCTAGCGGGCACTTGGATGATATAGGTTAAGTAGCGTGCCCTTGGAATATCTAGGTTACGTAGCGGGCACTTGGTATATAGGTTAACTAGCGGGCACTTGGACTATGTAGGTTACCTAGAGGACACTAGGATTATCTAGGTTAACTAGTGGGCCCTTGGACTATGTAGGTTAACTAGCGGGCACTTGGACAATCTAGGTTAACTAGCGGGCACTTGGACGATCTAGGTTAACTAGCGGGCACTTGAACTATCAAAGTGAACAAGTGAGCCCTTGGACTATGTAGGTTAACTAGCGGGCCCTTGGACTCTTTGGGTTACCTAGCAGGCACTTGGGCTATATGGGTTACCTAGCGGGCACTTGGACTATGTAGGTTCCCTAGCGGGCCCTTGGACTATGTAAGTTCCCTAGTGGGCACTTGGACTATGTGGGTTCCCTAGCGGGCATTTGCACTATCTAGGTTAACTAGCGAGCACTTGGACTATCTAGATTAACTAGCGGGCATTTGGACTATTAGGGCCCCAAGCGGGCATTTGGACTATATTGGTTACCTAGGGGGCACTTGGACTATGTAGGTTAACGAACGGGCACTTGGACTATGTAGGTAACCTAGTGGTCACTTGAACTATCTAGGTTACCTAGCGGGCACTTAGACTATGTAGGTTCCCTAGAAGGCACTTGGAGAATGTAGGTTAAATAGCGGGCCCTTGGATGATGTAGGTTAACTAGCGGGCCCTTGGAGTATGTAGGTTACCTAGCGGGCCCTTGGACTATGTAGATTAACTAGCGGCACTTGGACTATCTACGTTAACTAGCGCGCCCTTGGACTATGTAGATTCCCTAGCGGGCACTTGGACTATGTATGTTCCAGAGCGGGCACTTGGACTATCTAGGTTCCCTAGCGGGCACTTGTACAATGTAGGTTAATTAGCGGACACTTGGACGAACTAGGTTTACTAGCGGTCACTTGAACTATCAAAGTGAACAAGTGAGCCCTTGGACTATGTAGGTTAACTAGCGGGCCCTTGGACTCTTTGGGGTACCTAGCAGGCACTTGGTCTATATAGGTTACCTAGCTGGCACTTGGACTATGTAGGTTCCTTAGCGGGCCCTTGGACTATGTAAGTTCCCTAGCGGGCAATTGGACTATGTGGGTTCCCTAGCGGGTATTTGGACTATCTAGGTTAACTATTGAGCACTTGGAATATCTATGTTAACTAGCGGGCCCTAGGACTATGTAGGTTACCTAGAGGACACTTGGACTATCTAGGTTAACTAGTGGGCCCTTGGACTATGTAGGTTAACTAGCGGGCACTTGGACAATCTAGGTTAACTAGCGGGCACTTGGACGATCTAGGTTAACTAGCGGGCACTTGAACTATCAAAGTGAACGAGTGAGTCCTTGGACTATGTAGGTTAACTAGCGGGCCCTTGGACTCTTTGGGTTACCTAGCAGGTACTTGGGCTATATAGGTTACCTAGCTGGCACTTGGACTATGTAGGTTTCTTAGCGGGCCCTTGGACTATGTAAGTTCCCTAGCGGGCACTTGGACTATGTGGGTTCCCTAGCGGGCAATTTGACTATCTAGGTTAACTAGTGAGCACTTGGACTATCTAGGTTAACTAGCGGGCATTTGGACTATTAGGGCCCCTAGCGGGCATTTGGACTATATTGGTAACCTAGCGGGCACTTGGACTATGTAGGTTAATAAAAGGGCACTTGGACTATGTAGGTAACCTAGTGGTCACTTGAACTGTCTAGGTTACCTAGCGGGCACTTAGACTATGTAGGTTCCCTAGAAGGCACTTGTAGAATGTAGGTTAACTAGCGGGCCCTTGGATGATGTAGGTTAATTAGCGGGCCCTAGGACTATGTAGGTTAACTAGCGGGCCCTTGGAGTATGTAGGTTACCTAGCAGGCCCTTGGACTATGTAGATTAACTAGCGGCACTTGGACTATCTACGTTAACTACCGGGCCCTTGGACTATGTAGATTCCCTAGCGGGCACTTGGACTATGTATGTTCCAGAGCGGGCACTTGGACTATCTAGGTTCCCTAGCGGGCACTTGTACAATGTAGGTTAATTAGCGGACACTTGGACGATCTAGGTTAACTAGCGGGTACTTGGACTATGTAGGTTAAATAGCGGGCCCTTGAAATATGTAGATTAACTAGCGGCACTTGGACTATCTACATTAACTAGCGGGCTCTTGGACTATGTAGATTCCCTAGCGGGCACGTGGTCTATGTAGGTTCCCTAGCGGGCACTTGGACTATGTATGTTCCCTACGGACACTTGAACTATGTAAGTTAACTACCGGGCACTTTGACTATGTAGGTTAACTAGCGGGCCATTGGACTATCTAGGTTACCTAGCGGGTACTTGGACTATGTAGGTTAACTACCGGACACTTGCACTATCTAGGTTACCAAACGGGCATTTGGATTATGTAAGTAACCTAGCGGGCACTTGGAGAGTCTAGGTTACCTAGCGGGCACTTGGATTTCTAGGTTAACGAAAGGGCACTTGGACTATGTATGTTGCATAGCGGGCAATTGGACTATCTAGGTTAGGTAAAGGGCACTTGGACTCTCTAGGTTTCTTAGCGGGCATTTGGAAGATCTAGGTTAACTAGAGGGCACTTGGACTATCTAGGTTAACTAGCGTGCACTTGGACTATCTAGGTTTCTTAGCGGGTACTTGGACTATGTAGGTTAACTAGCGGGCCCTTGGACTATGTAGATTAACTAGTGGCACTTGGACTATCTACGTTAAGTAGCGGGCCCTTGGACTATCTAGATGAACTACCGGGCACATGGACTATGTAGGCTAACTGAGGGGCCCTTGGACGATCTAGGTTGCCTAGCGGGTACATGAACTATCTAGGTTAACAAGCGGGCACTTGCAGTATCTAGGTTACCTAGCGGGAACTTGGACTATGTAGGTTAAGTAGCGGGCACTTGGACTATCTAGGTTAACTAGCGTGCACTTGGACTATGTAGGTTCCTTAGCGGGCACTTGGACTATCTAGGTTGCCTAGCGGGCACTTGGACGATATAGGTTAACTAGCGTGCCCTTGGAATATCTAGGTTACGTAACGGGCACTTGGTATATAGGTTATCTAGTGGGCACTTGGACCATGTATGTTAACTAAAGGACACTTGGACTATCTAGGTTAACTAGTGGGCCCTTGGACTATGTAGGTTAACTAGCGGGCACTTGGACAATCTAGGTTAACTAGCAGGCACTTGGACGATCTAGGATAACTAGCGGGCACTTGAACTATCAAAGTGAACAAGTGAGCCCTTGGACTATGTTGGTTAACTAGCGGGCCCTTGGACTATCTGGGTTACCTAGCGAGCACTTGGGCTATATAGGTTACCTAACGGGCACTTGGACTATGTAGGTTACCTAGTGGGCACTTGGATTATCTAGGTTAACGAACGGGCACTTGGAATATGCAGGTAACCTAGCGGGCACTTGGACTGTCTAGGTTACCTAGCGGGCACTTGGACTTCTAGGTTAACGAAAGGGCTCTTGGACTATGTAGGTTGCCTAGGAGGCACTTGGACTATCTAGGTTAGGTAACGGGCACTTGGCCTATCTAGGTTAGGTAACGGACACTTTGACTATCTAGGTTACATAGCGTGCACTTGGACTATGTAGGTTAACTAGCAAGTACTTGGACACTAGGTTACCTAGCGGGCACTTGAACTATCTAGGTTAACTAACAGGCACTTGGACGATGTAGGTTTCCTAGCGGGCACTTGGACTATGTAAGATCCCTATCGGACATTTGGACTACTTAGGTTACCTAGCGGGCACTTGGACTATGTAGGTTAACTAGCGGGCACTTGGAATATCTAGGTCAACTAGTGGGCCCTTGTACTATGTAGGTTAACTAGCGAGCACTTGGACTATCTACGTTAACTAGCGGGCACTTGGAATATGTAGGTTAACCAGCGGACACTTACACTATGTAGGTTACCTACCAGGCACTTAGACGATCTAGGTTAACTAGCGGGCACTTGGACTATCTAGGTTAACTAGCGTGCACTTGGACTATGTAGATTCCTTAGCGAGCACTTGGACTATCTAGGTTGCCTAGCGGGCACTTGGACGATATAGGTTAACTAGCGTGCCCTTGGAATATCTAGGTTACGTAACGGGCACTTGGTATATAGGTTAACTAGCGGGCACTTGGACTATGTAGGTTACCTAGAGGACACTTGGACTATCTAGGTTAACTAGTGGGCCCTTGGACTATGTAGGTTAACTAGCGGGCACTTGGACAATCTAGGTTAACTAGCGGGCACTTGGACGATCTAGGTTAACTAGCGAGCACTTGAACTATCAAAGTGAACAAGAGAGCCCTTGGACTATGTAGGTTAACTAGCGGGCCCTTGGACTCTTTGGGTTACCTAGCAGGCACTTGGGCTATATAGGTTACCTAGCTGGCACTTGAACTATGTAGGTTCCTTAGCGGGCCCTTGGACTATGTAAGTTCCCTAGCGGGCACTTGGACTATATGCGTTCCCTAGCGGGCAATTTGACTATCTAGGTTAACTAGTGAGCACTTGGACTATCTAGGTTAACTAGCGGGCATTTGGACTATTAGGGCCCCTAGCGTGCATTTGGACTATATTGGTAACCTAGCGGGCACTTGGACTATGTAGGTTAATAAACGGGCACTTGGACTATGTAGGTAACCTAGTGGTCACTTGAACTCTCTAGGTTACCTAGCGGGCACTTGGACTATGTAGGTTCCCTAGAAGGCACTTGGAGAATGTAGGTTAACTAGTGGGCCCTTGGACGATGTAGGTTAACTACCGGGCCCTAGGACTATGTAGGTTAACTAGCGGGGCCTTGGAGTATGTTGGTTACCTAGCGGGCCTTTGGACTATGTAGATTAACTAGCGGGTACTTGGACTATGTAGGTCAACTAGCGGGCCCTTGGACTATGTAGATTAACTAGTGGCACTTGGACTATCTACGTTAACTAGCGGGCCCTTGGACTATGTAGATTCCCTAGCGGGCACTTGGACTATGTATGTTCCAGATCGGGCACTTGGACTATCTAGGTTCCCTAGCGGGCACTTGGACTATGAATGTTCCCTACGGACACTTGAACTATGTAAGTTAACTACATGGCAATTTGACTATGTAGGTTAACTAGCGGGCCCTTGGACTATCTAGGTTACCTAGCGGTCTCTTGGACTATGTAGGTTAACTACCGGACATTTGCACTATCTAGGTTACGGAACGGGCATCTGGACTATGTAGGTAACCTAGCGGGCACTTGGATAGTCTAGGTTACCTAGCGGGCACTTGGACTTCTAGGTTAACGAACGGTCACTTGGACTATGTATGTTGCATAGCAGGCAATTGGACTATCTAGGTTAGGTAAAGGGCACTTGGACTATCTCGGTTTCTTAGCGGGCATTTGGAAGATCTAGGTTAACTAGAGGGCACTTGGACTATCTAGGTTAACTAGCGTGCACTTGGACTATCTAGGTTTCTTAGCAGGTACTTGGACTATGTAGGTTAACTAGTGGCACTTGGACTATCTACGTTAAGTAGCGGGCCCTTGGACTATCTAGATGAACTACCGGGCACTTGGACTATGTAGGCTAACTAGGGGGCCCTTGGACGATCCAGGTTGCCTAGCGGGTACATGAACTATCTAGGTTAACAAGCGGGCACTTGCAGTATCTAGGTTACCTAGCGGGAACTTGGACTATGTAGGTTAACTAGCGGGCACTTGGACTATCTAGGTTAACTAGCATGCACTAGGACTATGTAGGTTCCTAGCGGGCACTTGGACTATCTAGGTTGCCTAGCGGGCACTTGGACGATATAGGTTAACTAGCGTGCCCTTGGAATATCTAGGTTACGTAACGGGCACTTGGTATATAGGTTAACTAGCGGGCATTGGACTATGTAGGTTAACTAAAGGACACTTGGACTATCTAGGATAACTAGTGGGCCCTTGGACTATGTCGTTTAACTAGCGCGCACTTGGACGATCTAGGTTAACTAGCGGGCACTTGAACTATCAAAGTGAACAAGTGAGCCCTTGGACTATGTTGGTTAACTAGCGGGCCTTTGGACTATCTGGGTTACCTAGCGGGCACTTGGGCTATATAGGTTACCTAGCGGGCACTTGGACTATGTAGGTTACCTAGTGGGCATTTGGATTATCTAGGTTAATGAACGGGCACTTGGAATATGCAGGTAACCTAGCGGGCACTTGGACTGTCTAGGTTACCTAGCTGGCACTTGGATTTCTAGGTTAACGAACGGGCTCTTGGACTATGTAGGTTGCCTAGCGGGCACTTGGACTATCTAGGTTAGGTAACGGGCACTTGGACTATCTAGGTTACCTAACGGGCACTTTCAATATCTAGGTTACATAGCGTGCACTTGGACTATGTAGGTTAACTAGCGAGTACTTGGACTCTAGGTTACCTAGCGGGCACTTGAACTATCTACGTTACCTAGAGGGCCCTTGGACTATGTAGGTTTCCTAGCATGCACTTGGACTATCTACGTTAACGAACGGGCACTTGGACTATGTAGGTAACCTAGCGGGCACTTGGACAGTCTAGGTTACGTAGCCGGCACTTGGACTATCTAGGTTAACTAACAGGCACTTGGACGAAGTAGGTTACCTAGATGGCACTTGGACTATGTAGGATCCCTATCGGACATTTGGACTACTTAGGTTACCTAGCGGGCACTTGGACTATGTAGGTTAACTACCGGGCACTTGGACTATCTAGGTCAACTAGTGGGCCCTTGTAGTATGTAGGTTAACTAGCGAGCACTTGGATTATCTAGGTTAACTAGCGGACCTTGGACTATGTAGGTTAACTAGCGGGCCCTTGGACTATGTAGGTTTTCTAGCGGGCACTTGGACGATCTAGGTTAACTAGAGGGCATTTGGACTATCTAGGTTAACTAGCGGGCACTTGGATGATCATTGTTAACTAGCGGGCACTTGGACTATCTAGGTTAGCTAACGGGCACAACGACTAAGTACGTCCCCTAGTGGGCACTTGGACTATCTAGGTTAACAAACGGGCACTAGGACTATCTAGGTTAACTAGCGGGCACTTGGACTATCTAGGTTACCTAGCTGGCACTTGGACTATGAAGGTTCCCTAGCGGGCCCTTGGACTATGTAGGTTCCCTAGCGGGCACATGGACTATGTGGGTTCCCTAGCGGGCATTTGGACTATCTAGGTTAACTAGTGAGCACTTGGACGATCTAGGTTAACTAGCGGGCATTTGGACTATTAGGGCCCCTAGCGGGCATTTGGACTATATTGGTTACGTAGCGGGCACTTGGACTATGTAGGTTAACGAACGGGCACTTGGACTATGTAGGTAACCTAGTGGTCACTTGAACTGTCTAGGTTACCTAGCGGGCACTTGGACTATGTAGGTTCCCTAGAAGGCACTTGGAGAATGTAGATTACCTAGTGGGCCCTAGGACGATGTAGGTTAACTACCGGGCCCTAGGACTATGTAGGTTAACTAGCGGGCCCTTGGAGTATGTAGGTTACCTAGCGGGCCCTTGGACTATGTAGATTAACTAGCGGGTACTTGAACTATGTAGGTTAACTAGCGGGCCCTTGGACTATGTAGATTAACTAGCGGCACTTGGACTATCTACGTTAACAAGCGGGCCCTTGGACTATGTAGATTCCCTAGCGGGCACTTGGACTATGTATGTTCCAGATCGGGCACTTGGACTATCTAGGTTCCCTAGCGGGCACTTGGACTATGAATGTTCCCTACGGACACTTGAACTATGTAAGTTAATTACCGGGCAAATTGACTATGTATGTTAACTAGCGGGCCCTTGGACTATCTAGGTTACCTAGCGGGCACTTGGACTATGTAGGTTAACTACCGGACACTTGCACTATCTAGGTTACCGAACGGGCATTTGGCCTATGTAGGTAACCTAGCGGGCACTTGGAGAGTCTAGGTTACCTAGTGGGCACTTGGACTTCTAGGTTAACGAAAGGGCACTTGGACTATATATGTTGCATAGCGGGCAATTGGACTATCTAGGTTAGGTAAAGGGCACTTGGACTCTCTAGGTTTCTTAGCGGGCATTTGGAAGATCTAGGTTAACTAGAGGGCACTTGGACTATCTAGGTTAACTAGCGTGGACTTGGACTATCTAGGTTTCTTAGCGGGTACTTGGACTATGTAGGTTAACTAGCGGGCCCTTGGACTATGTAGATTAACTAGTGGCACTTGGACTATCTACGTTAAGTAGCGGGCCCTTGGACTATCTAGATGAACTACCGGGCACTTGGACTATGTAGGCTAACTAGGGGGCCCTTGGACGATCTAGGTTGCCTAGCGGGTACATGAACTATCTAGGTTAACAAGCGGACACTTGCAGTATCTAGGTTACCTAGCGGGAACTTGGAGATTGTAGGTTAAGTAGCGGGCACTTGGACTATCTAGGTTAACTAGCGTGCACTTGGGCTATGTAGGTTCCTTAGCGAGCACTTGGACTATCTAGGTTGCCTAGCGGGCTCTTGGACTTCTAGGTTAACGAACGGGCTCTTGGACTATGTAGGTTGCCTAGCGGGCACTTGGACTATGTACGTTCCCTAGCGGGCACTTGGACTATCTATGTTACCTAGCAGGCACTTGGACTATCTAGGTTAACTAGCGGGCACTTGGACTATCTAGGTTAACTCGCGTGCACTTGGACTATGTAGGTTCCTTAGCGGGCACTTGGACTATCTAAGTTGCCTAGCGGGCACTTGGACTATGTAGGTTAACTAGCGTGACCTTGGACTATCTAGGTTACGTAGCGGGCACTTGGTATATAGGTTAACTAGCGGGCACTTGGACTATCTAGGTTAACTAGCAGGCACTTGGACTATGTAGGTTAACTAGAGGACACTTGGAATATCTAGGTTAACGAACGGGCATTTGGAATATGCAGGTAACCTAGCGGGCACTTGGACAATCTAGGTTAACTAGCGGGCACTTGGACGATCTAGGTTAACTAGCGGGCACTTGAACTATCAAAGTGAACAAGTGAGCCCTTGGACTATGTAGGTTAACTAGCGGGCCCTTGGACTCTTTGGGTTACCTAGCAGGCACTTGGGCTATATGGGTTACCTAGCGGGCACTTGGACTATGTAGGTTCCCTAGCGGGCCCTTGGACTATGTAAGTTCCCTAGTGGGCACTTGGACTATGTGGGTTCCCTAGCGGGCATTTGCACTATCTAGGTTAACTAGCGAGCACTTGGACTATCTAGATTAACTAGCGGGCATTTGGACTATTAGGGCCCCAAGCGGGCATTTGGACTATATTGGTTACCTAGGGGGCACTTGGACTATGTAGGTTAACGAACGGGCACTTGGACTATGTAGGTAACCTAGTGGTCACTTGAACTATCTAGGTTACCTAGCGGGCACTTAGACTATGTAGGTTCCCTAGAAGGCACTTGGAGAATGTAGGTTAAATAGCGGGCCCTTGGATGATGTAGGTTAACTAGCGGGCCCTTGGAGTATGTAGGTTACCTAGCGGGCCCTTGGACTATGTAGATTAACTAGCGGCACTTGGACTATCTACGTTAACTAGCGCGCCCTTGGACTATGTAGATTCCCTAGCGGGCACTTGGACTATGTATGTTCCAGAGCGGGCACTTGGACTATCTAGGTTCCCTAGCGGGCACTTGTACAATGTAGGTTAATTAGCGGACACTTGGACGAACTAGGTTTACTAGCGGTCACTTGAACTATCAAAGTGAACAAGTGAGCCCTTGGACTATGTAGGTTAACTAGCGGGCCCTTGGACTCTTTGGGGTACCTAGCAGGCACTTGGTCTATATAGGTTACCTAGCTGGCACTTGGACTATGTAGGTTCCTTAGCGGGCCCTTGGACTATGTAAGTTCCCTAGCGGGCAATTGGACTATGTGGGTTCCCTAGCGGGTATTTGGACTATCTAGGTTAACTATTGAGCACTTGGAATATCTATGTTAACTAGCGGGCCCTAGGACTATGTAGGTTACCTAGAGGACACTTGGACTATCTAGGTTAACTAGTGGGCCCTTGGACTATGTAGGTTAACTAGCGGGCACTTGGACAATCTAGGTTAACTAGCGGGCACTTGGACGATCTAGGTTAACTAGCGGGCACTTGAACTATCAAAGTGAACGAGTGAGTCCTTGGACTATGTAGGTTAACTAGCGGGCCCTTGGACTCTTTGGGTTACCTAGCAGGTACTTGGGCTATATAGGTTACCTAGCTGGCACTTGGACTATGTAGGTTTCTTAGCGGGCCCTTGGACTATGTAAGTTCCCTAGCGGGCACTTGGACTATGTGGGTTCCCTAGCGGGCAATTTGACTATCTAGGTTAACTAGTGAGCACTTGGACTATCTAGGTTAACTAGCGGGCATTTGGACTATTAGGGCCCCTAGCGGGCATTTGGACTATATTGGTAACCTAGCGGGCACTTGGACTATGTAGGTTAATAAAAGGGCACTTGGACTATGTAGGTAACCTAGTGGTCACTTGAACTGTCTAGGTTACCTAGCGGGCACTTAGACTATGTAGGTTCCCTAGAAGGCACTTGTAGAATGTAGGTTAACTAGCGGGCCCTTGGATGATGTAGGTTAATTAGCGGGCCCTAGGACTATGTAGGTTAACTAGCGGGCCCTTGGAGTATGTAGGTTACCTAGCAGGCCCTTGGACTATGTAGATTAACTAGCGGCACTTGGACTATCTACGTTAACTACCGGGCCCTTGGACTATGTAGATTCCCTAGCGGGCACTTGGACTATGTATGTTCCAGAGCGGGCACTTGGACTATCTAGGTTCCCTAGCGGGCACTTGTACAATGTAGGTTAATTAGCGGACACTTGGACGATCTAGGTTAACTAGCGGGTACTTGGACTATGTAGGTTAAATAGCGGGCCCTTGAAATATGTAGATTAACTAGCGGCACTTGGACTATCTACATTAACTAGCGGGCTCTTGGACTATGTAGATTCCCTAGCGGGCACGTGGTCTATGTAGGTTCCCTAGCGGGCACTTGGACTATGTATGTTCCCTACGGACACTTGAACTATGTAAGTTAACTACCGGGCACTTTGACTATGTAGGTTAACTAGCGGGCCATTGGACTATCTAGGTTACCTAGCGGGTACTTGGACTATGTAGGTTAACTACCGGACACTTGCACTATCTAGGTTACCAAACGGGCATTTGGATTATGTAAGTAACCTAGCGGGCACTTGGAGAGTCTAGGTTACCTAGCGGGCACTTGGATTTCTAGGTTAACGAAAGGGCACTTGGACTATGTATGTTGCATAGCGGGCAATTGGACTATCTAGGTTAGGTAAAGGGCACTTGGACTCTCTAGGTTTCTTAGCGGGCATTTGGAAGATCTAGGTTAACTAGAGGGCACTTGGACTATCTAGGTTAACTAGCGTGCACTTGGACTATCTAGGTTTCTTAGCGGGTACTTGGACTATGTAGGTTAACTAGCGGGCCCTTGGACTATGTAGATTAACTAGTGGCACTTGGACTATCTACGTTAAGTAGCGGGCCCTTGGACTATCTAGATGAACTACCGGGCACATGGACTATGTAGGCTAACTGAGGGGCCCTTGGACGATCTAGGTTGCCTAGCGGGTACATGAACTATCTAGGTTAACAAGCGGGCACTTGCAGTATCTAGGTTACCTAGCGGGAACTTGGACTATGTAGGTTAAGTAGCGGGCACTTGGACTATCTAGGTTAACTAGCGTGCACTTGGACTATGTAGGTTCCTTAGCGGGCACTTGGACTATCTAGGTTGCCTAGCGGGCACTTGGACGATATAGGTTAACTAGCGTGCCCTTGGAATATCTAGGTTACGTAACGGGCACTTGGTATATAGGTTATCTAGTGGGCACTTGGACCATGTATGTTAACTAAAGGACACTTGGACTATCTAGGTTAACTAGTGGGCCCTTGGACTATGTAGGTTAACTAGCGGGCACTTGGACAATCTAGGTTAACTAGCAGGCACTTGGACGATCTAGGATAACTAGCGGGCACTTGAACTATCAAAGTGAACAAGTGAGCCCTTGGACTATGTTGGTTAACTAGCGGGCCCTTGGACTATCTGGGTTACCTAGCGAGCACTTGGGCTATATAGGTTACCTAACGGGCACTTGGACTATGTAGGTTACCTAGTGGGCACTTGGATTATCTAGGTTAACGAACGGGCACTTGGAATATGCAGGTAACCTAGCGGGCACTTGGACTGTCTAGGTTACCTAGCGGGCACTTGGACTTCTAGGTTAACGAAAGGGCTCTTGGACTATGTAGGTTGCCTAGGAGGCACTTGGACTATCTAGGTTAGGTAACGGGCACTTGGCCTATCTAGGTTAGGTAACGGACACTTTGACTATCTAGGTTACATAGCGTGCACTTGGACTATGTAGGTTAACTAGCAAGTACTTGGACACTAGGTTACCTAGCGGGCACTTGAACTATCTAGGTTAACTAACAGGCACTTGGACGATGTAGGTTTCCTAGCGGGCACTTGGACTATGTAAGATCCCTATCGGACATTTGGACTACTTAGGTTACCTAGCGGGCACTTGGACTATGTAGGTTAACTAGCGGGCACTTGGAATATCTAGGTCAACTAGTGGGCCCTTGTACTATGTAGGTTAACTAGCGAGCACTTGGACTATCTACGTTAACTAGCGGGCACTTGGAATATGTAGGTTAACCAGCGGACACTTACACTATGTAGGTTACCTACCAGGCACTTAGACGATCTAGGTTAACTAGCGGGCACTTGGACTATCTAGGTTAACTAGCGTGCACTTGGACTATGTAGATTCCTTAGCGAGCACTTGGACTATCTAGGTTGCCTAGCGGGCACTTGGACGATATAGGTTAACTAGCGTGCCCTTGGAATATCTAGGTTACGTAACGGGCACTTGGTATATAGGTTAACTAGCGGGCACTTGGACTATGTAGGTTACCTAGAGGACACTTGGACTATCTAGGTTAACTAGTGGGCCCTTGGACTATGTAGGTTAACTAGCGGGCACTTGGACAATCTAGGTTAACTAGCGGGCACTTGGACGATCTAGGTTAACTAGCGAGCACTTGAACTATCAAAGTGAACAAGAGAGCCCTTGGACTATGTAGGTTAACTAGCGGGCCCTTGGACTCTTTGGGTTACCTAGCAGGCACTTGGGCTATATAGGTTACCTAGCTGGCACTTGAACTATGTAGGTTCCTTAGCGGGCCCTTGGACTATGTAAGTTCCCTAGCGGGCACTTGGACTATATGCGTTCCCTAGCGGGCAATTTGACTATCTAGGTTAACTAGTGAGCACTTGGACTATCTAGGTTAACTAGCGGGCATTTGGACTATTAGGGCCCCTAGCGTGCATTTGGACTATATTGGTAACCTAGCGGGCACTTGGACTATGTAGGTTAATAAACGGGCACTTGGACTATGTAGGTAACCTAGTGGTCACTTGAACTCTCTAGGTTACCTAGCGGGCACTTGGACTATGTAGGTTCCCTAGAAGGCACTTGGAGAATGTAGGTTAACTAGTGGGCCCTTGGACGATGTAGGTTAACTACCGGGCCCTAGGACTATGTAGGTTAACTAGCGGGGCCTTGGAGTATGTTGGTTACCTAGCGGGCCTTTGGACTATGTAGATTAACTAGCGGGTACTTGGACTATGTAGGTCAACTAGCGGGCCCTTGGACTATGTAGATTAACTAGTGGCACTTGGACTATCTACGTTAACTAGCGGGCCCTTGGACTATGTAGATTCCCTAGCGGGCACTTGGACTATGTATGTTCCAGATCGGGCACTTGGACTATCTAGGTTCCCTAGCGGGCACTTGGACTATGAATGTTCCTACGGACACTTGAACTATGTAAGTTAACTACATGGCAATTTGACTATGTAGGTTAACTAGCGGGCCCTTGGACTATCTAGGTTACCTAGCGGTCTCTTGGACTATGTAGGTTAACTACCGGACATTTGCACTATCTAGGTTACGGAACGGGCATCTGGACTATGTAGGTAACCTAGCGGGCACTTGGATAGTCTAGGTTACCTAGCGGGCACTTGGACTTCTAGGTTAACGAACGGTCACTTGGACTATGTATGTTGCATAGCAGGCAATTGGACTATCTAGGTTAGGTAAAGGGCACTTGGACTATCTCGGTTTCTTAGCGGGCATTTGGAAGATCTAGGTTAACTAGAGGGCACTTGGACTATCTAGGTTAACTAGCGTGCACTTGGACTATCTAGGTTTCTTAGCAGGTACTTGGACTATGTAGGTTAACTAGTGGCACTTGGACTATCTACGTTAAGTAGCGGGCCCTTGGACTATCTAGATGAACTACCGGGCACTTGGACTATGTAGGCTAACTAGGGGGCCCTTGGACGATCCAGGTTGCCTAGCGGGTACATGAACTATCTAGGTTAACAAGCGGGCACTTGCAGTATCTAGGTTACCTAGCGGGAACTTGGACTATGTAGGTTAACTAGCGGGCACTTGGACTATCTAGGTTAACTAGCATGCACTAGGACTATGTAGGTTCCTAGCGGGCACTTGGACTATCTAGGTTGCCTAGCGGGCACTTGGACGATATAGGTTAACTAGCGTGCCCTTGGAATATCTAGGTTACGTAACGGGCACTTGGTATATAGGTTAACTAGCGGGCATTGGACTATGTAGGTTAACTAAAGGACACTTGGACTATCTAGGATAACTAGTGGGCCCTTGGACTATGTCGTTTAACTAGCGCGCACTTGGACGATCTAGGTTAACTAGCGGGCACTTGAACTATCAAAGTGAACAAGTGAGCCCTTGGACTATGTTGGTTAACTAGCGGGCCTTTGGACTATCTGGGTTACCTAGCGGGCACTTGGGCTATATAGGTTACCTAGCGGGCACTTGGACTATGTAGGTTACCTAGTGGGCATTTGGATTATCTAGGTTAATGAACGGGCACTTGGAATATGCAGGTAACCTAGCGGGCACTTGGACTGTCTAGGTTACCTAGCTGGCACTTGGATTTCTAGGTTAACGAACGGGCTCTTGGACTATGTAGGTTGCCTAGCGGGCACTTGGACTATCTAGGTTAGGTAACGGGCACTTGGACTATCTAGGTTACCTAACGGGCACTTTCAATATCTAGGTTACATAGCGTGCACTTGGACTATGTAGGTTAACTAGCGAGTACTTGGACTCTAGGTTACCTAGCGGGCACTTGAACTATCTACGTTACCTAGAGGGCCCTTGGACTATGTAGGTTTCCTAGCATGCACTTGGACTATCTACGTTAACGAACGGGCACTTGGACTATGTAGGTAACCTAGCGGGCACTTGGACAGTCTAGGTTACGTAGCCGGCACTTGGACTATCTAGGTTAACTAACAGGCACTTGGACGAAGTAGGTTACCTAGATGGCACTTGGACTATGTAGGATCCCTATCGGACATTTGGACTACTTAGGTTACCTAGCGGGCACTTGGACTATGTAGGTTAACTACCGGGCACTTGGACTATCTAGGTCAACTAGTGGGCCCTTGTAGTATGTAGGTTAACTAGCGAGCACTTGGATTATCTAGGTTAACTAGCGGACCTTGGACTATGTAGGTTAACTAGCGGGCCCTTGGACTATGTAGGTTTTCTAGCGGGCACTTGGACGATCTAGGTTAACTAGAGGGCATTTGGACTATCTAGGTTAACTAGCGGGCACTTGGATGATCATTGTTAACTAGCGGGCACTTGGACTATCTAGGTTAGCTAACGGGCACAACGACTAAGTACGTCCCCTAGTGGGCACTTGGACTATCTAGGTTAACTAACGGGCACTAGGACTATCTAGGTTAACTAGCGGGCACTTGGACTATCTAGGTTACCTAGCTGGCACTTGGACTATGAAGGTTCCCTAGCGGGCCCTTGGACTATGTAGGTTCCCTAGCGGGCACATGGACTATGTGGGTTCCCTAGCGGGCATTTGGACTATCTAGGTTAACTAGTGAGCACTTGGACGATCTAGGTTAACTAGCGGGCATTTGGACTATTAGGGCCCCTAGCGGGCATTTGGACTATATTGGTTACGTAGCGGGCACTTGGACTATGTAGGTTAACGAACGGGCACTTGGACTATGTAGGTAACCTAGTGGTCACTTGAACTGTCTAGGTTACCTAGCGGGCACTTGGACTATGTAGGTTCCCTAGAAGGCACTTGGAGAATGTAGATTACCTAGTGGGCCCTAGGACGATGTAGGTTAACTACCGGGCCCTAGGACTATGTAGGTTAACTAGCGGGCCCTTGGAGTATGTAGGTTACCTAGCGGGCCCTTGGACTATGTAGATTAACTAGCGGGTACTTGAACTATGTAGGTTAACTAGCGGGCCCTTGGACTATGTAGATTAACTAGCGGCACTTGGACTATCTACGTTAACAAGCGGGCCCTTGGACTATGTAGATTCCCTAGCGGGCACTTGGACTATGTATGTTCCAGATCGGGCACTTGGACTATCTAGGTTCCCTAGCGGGCACTTGGACTATGAATGTTCCCTACGGACACTTGAACTATGTAAGTTAATTACCGGGCAAATTGACTATGTATGTTAACTAGCGGGCCCTTGGACTATCTAGGTTACCTAGCGGGCACTTGGACTATGTAGGTTAACTACCGGACACTTGCACTATCTAGGTTACCGAACGGGCATTTGGACTATGTAGGTAACCTAGCGGGCACTTGGAGAGTCTAGGTTACCTAGTGGGCACTTGGACTTCTAGGTTAACGAAAGGGCACTTGGACTATATATGTTGCATAGCGGGCAATTGGACTATCTAGGTTAGGTAAAGGGCACTTGGACTCTCTAGGTTTCTTAGCGGGCATTTGGAAGATCTAGGTTAACTAGAGGGCACTTGGACTATCTAGGTTAACTAGCGTGGACTTGGACTATCTAGGTTTCTTAGCGGGTACTTGGACTATGTAGGTTAACTAGCGGGCCCTTGGACTATGTAGATTAACTAGTGGCACTTGGACTATCTACGTTAAGTAGCGGGCCCTTGGACTATCTAGATGAACTACCGGGCACTTGGACTATGTAGGCTAACTAGGGGGCCCTTGGACGATCTAGGTTGCCTAGCGGGTACATGAACTATCTAGGTTAACAAGCGGACACTTGCAGTATCTAGGTTACCTAGCGGGAACTTGGAGATTGTAGGTTAAGTAGCGGGCACTTGGACTATCTAGGTTAACTAGCGTGCACTTGGGCTATGTAGGTTCCTTAGCGAGCACTTGGACTATCTAGGTTGCCTAGCGGGCTCTTGGACTTCTAGGTTAACGAACGGGCTCTTGGACTATGTAGGTTGCCTAGCGGGCACTTGGACTATGTACGTTCCCTAGCGGGCACTTGGACTATCTATGTTACCTAGCAGGCACTTGGACTATCTAGGTTAACTAGCGGGCACTTGGACTATCTAGGTTAACTCGCGTGCACTTGGACTATGTAGGTTCCTTAGCGGGCACTTGGACTATCTAAGTTGCCTAGCGGGCACTTGGACTATGTAGGTTAACTAGCGTGACCTTGGACTATCTAGGTTACGTAGCGGGCACTTGGTATATAGGTTAACTAGCGGGCACTTGGACTATCTAGGTTAACTAGCAGGCACTTGGACTATGTAGGTTAACTAGAGGACACTTGGAATATCTAGGTTAACGAACGGGCATTTGGAATATGCAGGTAACCTAGCGGGCACTTGGACTGTCTAGGTTACCTAGCGGGCACTTGGACTTCTAGGTTAACGAACGGGCACTTGGACTATGTAGGTTGCTTAGCGTGCACTTGAACTATCTAGTTTAGGTAATGGGCACTTTGAGTATCTAGGTTACCTAGCGGGAACTTGGACAATGTAAGTTACCTAGCGGGCACTTGGACTATCTAGGTTACCTAACGGGCACTTTGACTATCTAGGTTACATAGCGGGCACTTGGACTATCTAGGTTACCTAGCGGGCACTTGGACTATCTAGGTTACCTAGCGGGCCCTTGGACTATGTAGGTTTCCTAGCGGGCACTTGGAGTATCTAGGTTTACGAACGGGCACTTGGACTATGTAGGTAACCTAGCGGGCACTTGGACAGTCTAGGTTACCTAGCGGGCACTTGGACTATCTAGGTTAACGAAAGGGCACTTGGACTATGTAAGTTACCTAGCAGGCACTTGGACTATGTAGGATCCCTATCAGACATTTGGACTACTTAGGTTACCTAGCGGGCACTTGGAGTATCTAGGTTAACTAGCGGTCACTTGGATGATCTAGGTTAACTAGAGGGCCCTTGGACTATCTAGGTTAACTAGCGTGCACTTGGATGATCAATGTTAACTAGCGGGCACTTGGACTATCTAGGTTAGCTTACGGGCACTTGGACTATGTAGGTTACCTAGCGGGCACTTGGACTATGTAGGATCCCTATTGGACATTTGGACTACTTAGGTTACCTAGCGGTCACTTGGACTATCTAGGTTAACTAGCGGGCACTTGGACTATCTAGGTCAATTAGCGGGCCCTTGGACTATCTAGGTTAGCTAATTGGCACTTGGACTATCTAGGTTAACTAGCGGACACTTGGACTATCTAGGTTAACTAGCGGGCTCTTGCACGTTGTAGGTTAACTAGCGGGCTCATTGACTATGTTGGTTAACTAGCGGGCACTTGGACGATCTAGGTTAACTAGCGGGCACTTGGACGATCTAGGTTAACTAGTGGGCACTTGGATTATCTAGGTTACTTAGCGGGCACTTGGACTATGTAGGTTCCCTAGCGGCCATTTGGACTATATAGATAACATAGCGGGCACTTAGACTTTGTAGGTTACCTAGCGGGCCCTTGGACTATGTAGGTTACCTAGCGGGCACTTGGACGATCAGGTTAACTAGTGGGTACTTGGACTATGTAGGTTAACTAGCCGGCCCTTGGACTATGTAGATTCCCTAGCGGGCATTTGGACTATATAGATAACCTAGCGGGCACTTAGACTTTGTAGGTTACCTAGCGGGCACTTGGACTATCTAGGTTACCTAGCTGGCACATGAACTATCTACGTTACCTAGCGGGTTCTTGGAGTATGTAGGTTACCTAGCGGGCTGTTGGACTATCTAGGTTACCAAGCGGACACTTGGACTATCTAGGTTAACTAACGGGCACTGGGACTATGTAGGTTCCCTAGCGGGACTTGGACTATGTAAATTCCCTAGCGGGCACTTGGACTATGTGGGTTTCCTGGCGGGCATTTGGACTATCTAGGTTACCTAACGGGCACTTGGACTATGTAGGTTAACTAGAGGGCATTTGAACTATGTAGGTTACCTTGCGGGCACATGGACTATGTAGGTTCCCTATGGGGCACTTGGAGAATGTAGATTAATGAGGGGGCACTAGGACTATGTAGGTTACCTAGCGGGCCCTTGGACTACCTAGGTTACCTATCGGGCATTTGGACTATGTAGGCTCCCTAGCGGTCATTTGGACTATATAGATTACCTAGCAGGCACTTAGACTTTGTAGGTTACCTAGCGGGCACTTGGACTATCTAGGTTACCTAGCTGGCACTTGAACTATCTATGTTACCTAGCGGGTACTTGGAGTATGTAGGTTACCTACCGGGCTGTTGGACTATCTAGGTTCCCTAGCGGTCCCTTGGACTATGTAAGTTCTCTAGCGGGCACTTGGACTATGTGGGTTCCCTAGCGGGCATTTGGATTCTATAGGTTACCTAGCGGGCATTTGGACTATATTGGTTACCTAGCGGGCACTTGGACTATATAGGTTAACGAACGGGCACTAGGACTATGTAGGTAATCTAGTGGTCACTTGAACTGTCTAGGTTACCTAGCGGGCACTTGGACTATGTAGGTTAACTAGTGGACACTTGGACTATGTAGGTTAACTAGCGGGCCCTTGGACGATGTAGGTTAACTAGCGGGTCCTAGGACTATGTAGGTTAACTAGCGGGCCCTTGGATTATGTAGGTTACCTAGCGGGCACTTGGACGATCTAGGTTAACAAGCAGGTACTTGGACTATGTAGGTTAACTAGAGGGCCCTTGGACTATGTAGATTAACTAGCGGCACTTGGACTATCTACGTTAACTAGCGGGCCCTTGGACTATGTAGATTCCCTAGCGGGCCCTTGGACTATGTATGTTCCAGAGCGGGCACTTGGACTATGTAGGTTCCCTAGCAGGCACTTGGACTATGTAGGTTCCAGAGCGGGCACTTGGACTATCTTGGTTCCCTAGCGGGCACTTGTACTATGTAGGTTAATTAGCGGACACTTGGACGATCTAGGTTAAATAGCGGGTAATGGGACTATGTAGGTTAACTAGCGGGCCCTTGAACTATGTAGATTAACTAGCGGCACTTGGACTATCTACATTAACTAGCGGGCCCTTGGACTATGTAGATTCCCTAGCGGGCACTTGGACTATATAAGTTCCCTAGCGGACACTTGGACACTGTATGTTCCCTAGCGGGCACTTGGACTATGTATGTTCCCTACGGACACATGAACTATGTAAGTTAACTACCGGGCACTTTGACTATGTAGGTTAACTAGCGGGCCCTTGGACTATCTAGGTTACCTAACGGGCACTTGGATTATGTAGGTTAACTATCGGACACTTGCACTATCTAGGTTACCGAACAGGCATTTGGACTATGTAGGTAACCTAGCCGGCACTAGGAGAGTCTAGGTTACCTAGCGGCCACTTGGACTTCTAGGTTAATGAACGGGCACTTGGACTATGTATGTTGCATAGCGGGCAATTGGACTATCTAGGTTAGGTAACGGGCACTAGGACTATCTAGGTTTCTTAGCGAGCACTTGGAAGATCTAGGTTAACTAGAGGGCACTTGGACTATCTAGGTTAACTAGCGTGCACTTGGACTATCTAAGTTTCTTAGCGGGTACTTGGACTATGTAGGTGAACTAGCGGGCCCTTGGACTATGTAGATTAACTAGCGGCACTTGGACTATCTACGTTAACTAGCGGGCCCTTGGATTATCTAGATTAACTACCGGGCACTTGGACTATGTAGGCTAACTAGGGGCCCTTGGACGATCTAGGTTACCTCGCGGGTACTTGAACTATCCTGGATAAGTAGGGGGCACTTGCGGTATCTAGGTGACCTAGCGGGCACATGGAATATGTAGGTTAACTAGCGGACACTTGCACTATGTAGGTTACCTAGCAGGCACTTGGACTATCTTGGTTAACTAGCGGGCACTTGGACTATCTAGGTTAACTAGCGTGCACTTGGACTATGTAGGTTCCTTAGCGGGCACTTGGACTATCTAGGTTGCCTAGCGGGCACTTGGACGATATAGGTTAACTAGAGTGCCCTTGGAATATCTAGGTTACGTAACGGGCACTTGGTATATAGGTTAACTAGCGGTCACTTGGACTATGTAGGTTAACTAAAGGACACTTGGACTATCTAGGTTAACTAGCGGGCACTTGAACTATCAAAGTGAACAAGTGAGCCCTTGGACTATGTTGGTTAACTAGCGGGCCTTTGGACTATCTGGGTTACCTAGCATGCACTTGGGCTATATAGGTTACCTAGTGGGCACTTGGACTATGTAGGTTACCTAGTGGGCACTTGGATTATTTAGGTTAACGAATGGGCACTTGGAATATGCAGGTAAACTAGCGGGCACTTGGACTGTCTAGGTTACCTAGCGGGCACTTGGACTTCTAGGTTAACGAACGGGCTCTTGGACTATGTAGGTTGCCTAGCGGGCACTTGGACTATCTAGGTTAGGTAACTGGCACTTGGACTATCCAGGTTACCTAACGGGCACTTTGACTATCTAGGTTACATAGCGTGCACTTGGACTATGTAGGTTAACTAGCGAGTACTTGGACTCTAGGTTACCTAGCGAGCACTTGAACTATCTAGGTTACCTAGCGGGCCCTTGGATTATGTAGGTTTCCTAGCAGGCACTTGGACTATCTAGGTTAACGAACGGGCACTTGGACTATGTAGGTAACCTAGTGGGCACTTGGATTATCTAGGTTAACGAACGGGCACTTGGAATATGCAGGTAACCTAGCGGGCACTTGGACTGTCTAGGTTACCTAGCTGGCACTTGGACTTCTAGGTTAACGTACGGGCTCTTGGACTATGTAGGTTGCCTAGCGGGCACTTGGACTATCTAGGTTGCCTAGCGGGCACTTGGACGATATAGGTTAACTAGCGTGCCCTTGGAATATCTAGGTTACGTAACGGGCACTTGGTATATAGGTTAACTAGCGGGCATTGGACTATGTAGGTTAACTAAAGGACACTTGGACTATCTAGGATAACTAGTGGGCCCTTGGACTATGTCGTTTAACTAGCGGGCACTTGGACGATCTAGGTTAACTAGCGGGCACTTGAACTATCAAAGTGAACAAGTGAGCCCTTGGATTATGTTGGTTAACTAGCGGGCCTTTGGACTATCTGGGTTACCTAGCGGGCACTTGGGCTATATAGGTTACCTAGCGGGCACTTGGACTATGTAGGATACCTAGTGGGCATTTGGATTATCTAGGTTAACGAACGGGCACTTGGAATATGCAGGTGACCTAGCGGGCACTTGGACTGTCTAGGTTACCTAGCTGGCACTTGGACTTCTAGGTTAACGAACGGGCTCTTGGACTATGTAGGTTGCCTAGCGGGCACTTGGACTATCTAGGTTAGGTAACGGGCACTTGGACTATCTAGGTTAGGTAACGGGCACTTGGACTATCTAGGTTACCTAACGGGCACTTTGAATATCTAGGTTACATAGCGTGCACTTGGACTATGTAGGTTAACTAGCGAGTACTTGGACTCTAGGTTACCTAGCGGGCACTTGAACTATCTACGTTACCTAGCGGGCCCTTGGACTATGTAGGTTTCCTAGCAGGCACTTGGACTATCTACGTTAACGAACGGGCACTTGGACTATGTAGGTAACCTAGCGGGCACTTGGACAGTCTAGGTTACCTAGCGGGCACTTGGACTATCTAGGTTGCCTAGCGGGCACTTGGACGATATAGGTTAACTAGAGTGCCCTTGGAATATCTAGGTTACGTAACGGGCACTTGGTATATAGGTTAACTAGCGGTCACTTGGACTATGTAGGTTAACTAAAGGACACTTGGACTATCTAGGTTAACTAGCGGGCACTTGAACTATCAAAGTGAACAAGTGAGCCCTTGGACTATGTTGGTTAACTAGCGGGCCTTTGGACTATCTGGGTTACCTAGCATGCACTTGGGCTATATAGGTTACCTAGTGGGCACTTGGACTATGTAGGTTACCTAGTGGGCACTTGGATTATTTAGGTTAACGAATGGGCACTTGGAATATGCAGGTAAACTAGCGGGCACTTGGACTGTCTAGGTTACCTAGCGGGCACTTGGACTTCTAGGTTAACGAACGGGCTCTTGGACTATGTAGGTTGCCTAGCGGGCACTTGGACTATCTAGGTTAGGTAACTGGCACTTGGACTATCCAGGTTACCTAACGGGCACTTTGACTATCTAGGTTACATAGCGTGCACTTGGACTATGTAGGTTAACTAGCGAGTACTTGGACTCTAGGTTACCTAGCGAGCACTTGAACTATCTAGGTTACCTAGCGGGCCCTTGGATTATGTAGGTTTCCTAGCAGGCACTTGGACTATGTAGGTTGCCTAGCGGGCACTTGGACTATCTAGGTTGCCTAGCGGGCACTTGGACGATATAGGTTAACTAGCGTGCCCTTGGAATATCTAGGTTACGTAACGGGCACTTGGTATATAGGTTAACTAGCGGGCATTGGACTATGTAGGTTAACTAAAGGACACTTGGACTATCTAGGATAACTAGTGGGCCCTTGGACTATGTCGTTTAACTAGCGGGCACTTGGACGATCTAGGTTAACTAGCGGGCACTTGAACTATCAAAGTGAACAAGTGAGCCCTTGGATTATGTTGGTTAACTAGCGGGCCTTTGGACTATCTGGGTTACCTAGCGGGCACTTGGGCTATATAGGTTACCTAGCGGGCACTTGGACTATGTAGGATACCTAGTGGGCATTTGGATTATCTAGGTTAACGAACGGGCACTTGGAATATGCAGGTAACCTAGCGGGCACTTGGACTGTCTAGGTTACCTAGCTGGCACTTGGACTTCTAGGTTAACGAACGGGCTCTTGGACTATGTAGGTTGCCTAGCGGGCACTTGGACTATCTAGGTTAGGTAACGGGCACTTGGACTATCTAGGTTAGGTAACGGGCACTTGGACTATCTAGGTTACCTAACGGGCACTTTGAATATCTAGGTTACATAGCGTGCACTTGGACTATGTAGGTTAACTAGCGAGTACTTGGACTCTAGGTTACCTAGCGGGCACTTGAACTATCTACGTTACCTAGCGGGCCCTTGGACTATGTAGGTTTCCTAGCAGGCACTTGGACTATCTACGTTAACGAACGGGCACTTGGACTATGTAGGTAACCTAGCGGGCACTTGGACAGTCTAGGTTACCTAGCGGGCACTTGGACTATCTAGGTTAACTAACAGGCACTTGGACGAAGTAGGTTACCTAGCGGGCACTTGGACTATGTAGGATCCTTATTGGACATTTGGACTACTTAGGTTACCTAGCGGGCACTTTGACTATGTAGGTTAACTACCGGGCACTTGGACTATCTAGGTCAACTAGTGGGCCCTTGTACTATGTAGGTTAACTAGCGAGCACTTGGACTATCTAGGTTAACTAGCGGACCTTGGACTATGTAGGTTAACTAGCGGGCCCTTGGACTATGTAGGTTTACTAGCGGGCACTTGGACGATCTAGGTTAACTAGAGGGCACTTGGACTATCTAGGTTAACTAGCGGGCACTTGGATGATCATTGTTAACTAGCGGGCACTTGGACTATCTAGGTTAGCTAACGGGCACAACGACTAAGTACGTCCCCTAGTGGGCACTTGGACTATCTAGGTTAACTAACGGGCACTAGGACTATCTAGGTTAACTAGCGGGCACTTGGACTTTCTAGGTTACCTAGCTGGCACTTGGACTATGAAGGTTCCCTAGCGGGCACATGGACTATGTGGGTTCCCTAGCGGGCATTTGGACTATCTAGGTTAACTAGTGAGCACTTGGACGATCTAGGTTAACTAGCGGGCATTTGGACTATTAGGGCCCCTAGCGGGCATTTGGACTATATTGGTTACCTAGCGGGCACTTGGACTATGTAGGTTAACGAACGGGCACTTGGATTATGTAGGTAACCTAGTGGTCACTTGAACTGTCTAGGTTACCTAGCGGGCACTTGGACTATGTAGGTTCCCTAGAAGGCACTTGGAGAATGTAGATTACCTAGTGGGCCCTTGGAAGATGTAGGTTAACTACCGGGCCCTAGGACTATGTAGGTTAACTAGCGGGCCCTTGGAGTATGTAGGTTACCTAGCGGGCCCTTGGACTATGTAGATTAACTAGCGGGTACTTGAACTATGTAGGTTAACTAGCGGGCCCTTGGACTATGTAGATTAACTAGCGGCACTTGGACTATCTATGTTAACTAGCGGGCCCTTGGACTATGTATGTTCCAGATCGGGCACTTGGACTATCTAGGTTCCCTAGCGGGCACTTGGACTATGAATGTTCCCTACGGACACTTGAACTATGTAAGTTAATTACCGGGAAAATTGACTATGTATGTTAACTAGCGGGCCCTTGGACTATCTAGGTTACCTAGCGGGCACTTGGACTATGTAGGTTAACTACCGGACACTTGCACTATCTAGGTTACCGAACGGGCATTTGGACTATGTAGGTAACCTAGCGGGCACTTGGAGAGTCTAGGTTACCTAGTGGGCACTTGGACTTCTAGGTTAACGAAAGGGCACTTGGACTATATATGTTGCATAGCGGGCAATTGGACTATCTAGGTTAGGTAAAGGGCACTTGGACTATCTAGGTTTCTTAGCGGGCATTTGGAAGATCTAGGTTAACTAGAGGGCACTTGGACTATCTAGGTTAACTAGCGTGCACTTGGACTATCTAGGTTTCTTAGCGGGTACTTGGACTATGTAGGTTAACTAGCGGGCCCTTGGACTATGTACATTAACTAGTGGCACTTGGACTATCTACATTAAGTAGCGTGCCCTTGGACTATCTAGATGAACTACCGGGCACTTGGACTATATAGGCTAACTAGGGGGCCCTTGGACGATCTAGGTTGCCTAGCGGGTACATGAACTATCTAGGTTAACAAGCGGACACTTGCAGTATCTAGGTTACCTAGCGGGAACTTGGAGATTGTAGGTTAAGTAGCGGGCACTTGGACTATCTAGGTTAACTAGCGTGCACTTGGACTATGTAGTTTCCTTAGCGAGCACTTGGACTATCTAGGTTGCCTAGCGGGCTCTTGGACTTCTAGGTTTACGAACGGGCTCTTGGACTATGTAGGTTGCCTAGCGGGCACTTGGACAATCTAGGTTAACTAGCGGGCACTTGGACGATCTAGGTTAACTAGCAGGCACTTGAACTATCAAAGTGAACAAGTGAGCCCTTGGACTATGTTGGTTAACTAGCGGGCCCTTGGACTATCTGGGTTACCTAGCGGGCACTTGGGCTATATAGGTTACCTAGCGGGCACTTGGACTATGTAGGTTACCTAGTGGGCACTTGGATTATCTAGGTTAATGAACGGGCACTTGGCATATGCAGGTAACCTAGCGGGCACTTGGACTGTCTAGGTTACCTAGCGGGCTCTTGGACCTCTAGGTTAACCAACGGGCACTTGGACTATGTAGGTTGCCTAGCGGGCTCTTGGACTATCTAGGGTAGGTAACGGGCACTTGGACTATCTAGGTTACCTAACGGGCACTTTGACTATCTAGGTTACATAGCGTGCACTTGGACTATGTAGGTTAACTAGCGAGTACTTGGACTCTAGGTTACCTAGCGGGCACTTGAACTATCTAGGTTACCTAGCGGGCCCTTGGACTATGTAGGTTTCCTAGCAGGCACTTGGACTATCTAGGTTAACGAACGGGCACTTGGACTATGTAGGTAACCTAGCGGGCACTTGGACAGTCTAGGTTACCTAGCGGGCATTGGACTATCTCGGTTAACTAACAGGCACTTGGACGATGTAGGTTACCTAGCGGGCACTTGGACTATGTAGGATCCCTATCGGACATTTGGACTACTTAGGTTACCTAGCGGGCACTTGGACTATCTAGGTTAACTAGCGGGCACTTGGACTATCTAGGTCAACTAGTGGGCCCTTGTACTATGTAGGTTAACTAGCGAGCACTTGGACTATCTACGTTAACTAGCGGGCACTTGGAATATGTAGGTTAACTAGCGGACACTTGCACTATGTAGGTTACCTAGCAGGCACTTGGACTGTCTAGGTTAACTAGCGGGCACTTGGACTATCTAGGTTAACTAGCATGCACTTGGACAATGTAGGTTCCTTAGCGGGCACTTGGACAATCTAGGTTGCCTAGCGGGCACTTGGACGATATAGGTTAACTAACGTGCCCTTGGAATATCTAGGTTACGTAACGGGCACTTTGTATATAGGTTAACTAGCGGGCACTTGGACTATGTAGGTTACCTAGAGGACACTTGGACTATGTAGGTTAACTAGTGGGCCCTTGGACTATGTAGGTTAACTAGCGGGCACTTGGACAATCTAGGTTAACTAGCGGGCACTTGGACGATCTAGGTTAAATAGCGGTCACTTGAACTATCAAAGTGAACAAGTGAGCCCTTGGACTATGTAGGTTAACTAGCGGGCCCTTGGACTCTTTGGGTTACCTAGCAGGCACTTGGGCTATATGGGTTACCTAGCGGGCACTTGGACTATGTAGGTTCCCTAGCGGGCCCTTGGACTATGTAAGTTCCCTAGCGGGCACTTGGACTATGTGGGTTCCCTAGCGGGCATTTGGACTATCTAGGTTATATAGCGTGCACTTGGACTATCTAGATTATCTAGCGGGCATTTGGACTATTAGGGCCCCTAGCGGGCATTTGGAGTATATTGGTTACCTAGTGGGCACTTGGACTATGTAGGTTAACGACCGGGCACTTGGACTATGTAGGTTAAATAGCGGGCCCTTGAAACATGTAGATTAACTAGCGGCACTTGGACTATCTATATTAACTAGCGGGCTCTTGGACTATGTAGATTCCCTAGCGGGCACGTGGACTATGTAGGTTCCCTAGCGGGCACTTGGACTCTGTATGTTCCCTAGCGGGCTCTTGGACTATGTATGTTCCCTACGGACACTTGAACTATGTAAGTTAACTACCGGGCACTTTGACTATGTAGGTTAACTAGCGGGCCCTTGGACTATCTAGGTTTCTTAGCGGGTACTTGGACTATGTAGGTTAACTAGCGGGCCCTTGGACTATGTACATTAACTAGTGGCACTTGGACTATCTACATTAAGTAGCGTGCCCTTGGACTATCTAGATGAACTACCGGGCACTTGGACTATATAGGCTAACTAGGGGGCCCTTGGACGATCTAGGTTGCCTAGCGGGTACATGAACTATCTAGGTTAACAAGCGGACACTTGCAGTATCTAGGTTACCTAGCGGGAACTTGGAGATTGTAGGTTAAGTAGCGGGCACTTGGACTATCTAGGTTAACTAGCGTGCACTTGGACTATGTAGTTTCCTTAGCGAGCACTTGGACTATCTAGGTTGCCTAGCGGGCTCTTGGACTTCTAGGTTTACGAACGGGCTCTTGGACTATGTAGGTTGCCTAGCGGGCACTTGGACAATCTAGGTTAACTAGCGGGCACTTGGACGATCTAGGTTAACTAGCAGGCACTTGAACTATCAAAGTGAACAAGTGAGCCCTTGGACTATGTTGGTTAACTAGCGGGCCCTTGGACTATCTGGGTTACCTAGCGGGCACTTGGGCTATATAGGTTACCTAGCGGGCACTTGGACTATGTAGGTTACCTAGTGGGCACTTGGATTATCTAGGTTAATGAACGGGCACTTGGCATATGCAGGTAACCTAGCGGGCACTTGGACTGTCTAGGTTACCTAGCGGGCTCTTGGACCTCTAGGTTAACCAACGGGCACTTGGACTATGTAGGTTGCCTAGCGGGCTCTTGGACTATCTAGGGTAGGTAACGGGCACTTGGACTATCTAGGTTACCTAACGGGCACTTTGACTATCTAGGTTACATAGCGTGCACTTGGACTATGTAGGTTAACTAGCGAGTACTTGGACTCTAGGTTACCTAGCGGGCACTTGAACTATCTAGGTTACCTAGCGGGCCCTTGGACTATGTAGGTTTCCTAGCAGGCACTTGGACTATCTAGGTTAACGAACGGGCACTTGGACTATGTAGGTAACCTAGCGGGCACTTGGACAGTCTAGGTTACCTAGCGGGCATTGGACTATCTCGGTTAACTAACAGGCACTTGGACGATGTAGGTTACCTAGCGGGCACTTGGACTATGTAGGATCCCTATCGGACATTTGGACTACTTAGGTTACCTAGCGGGCACTTGGACTATCTAGGTTAACTAGCGGGCACTTGGACTATCTAGGTCAACTAGTGGGCCCTTGTACTATGTAGGTTAACTAGCGAGCACTTGGACTATCTACGTTAACTAGCGGGCACTTGGAATATGTAGGTTAACTAGCGGACACTTGCACTATGTAGGTTACCTAGCAGGCACTTGGACTGTCTAGGTTAACTAGCGGGCACTTGGACTATCTAGGTTAACTAGCATGCACTTGGACAATGTAGGTTCCTTAGCGGGCACTTGGACAATCTAGGTTGCCTAGCGGGCACTTGGACGATATAGGTTAACTAACGTGCCCTTGGAATATCTAGGTTACGTAACGGGCACTTTGTATATAGGTTAACTAGCGGGCACTTGGACTATGTAGGTTACCTAGAGGACACTTGGACTATGTAGGTTAACTAGTGGGCCCTTGGACTATGTAGGTTAACTAGCGGGCACTTGGACAATCTAGGTTAACTAGCGGGCACTTGGACGATCTAGGTTAAATAGCGGTCACTTGAACTATCAAAGTGAACAAGTGAGCCCTTGGACTATGTAGGTTAACTAGCGGGCCCTTGGACTCTTTGGGTTACCTAGCAGGCACTTGGGCTATATGGGTTACCTAGCGGGCACTTGGACTATGTAGGTTCCCTAGCGGGCCCTTGGACTATGTAAGTTCCCTAGCGGGCACTTGGACTATGTGGGTTCCCTAGCGGGCATTTGGACTATCTAGGTTATATAGCGTGCACTTGGACTATCTAGATTATCTAGCGGGCATTTGGACTATTAGGGCCCCTAGCGGGCATTTGGAGTATATTGGTTACCTAGTGGGCACTTGGACTATGTAGGTTAACGACCGGGCACTTGGACTATGTAGGTTAAATAGCGGGCCCTTGAAACATGTAGATTAACTAGCGGCACTTGGACTATCTATATTAACTAGCGGGCTCTTGGACTATGTAGATTCCCTAGCGGGCACGTGGACTATGTAGGTTCCCTAGCGGGCACTTGGACTCTGTATGTTCCCTAGCGGGCTCTTGGACTATGTATGTTCCCTACGGACACTTGAACTATGTAAGTTAACTACCGGGCACTTTGACTATGTAGGTTAACTAACGGGCCCTTGGACTATCTAGGTTACCTAGCGGGCACTTGGACTATGTAGGTTAACTACCGGACACTTGCACTATCTAGGTTACCGAACGGGCATTTGGACTATGTAGGTAACCTAGCGGGCACTTGAAGAGTCTAGGTTACCTAGCGGGCACTTGGACTTCTAGGTTAACGAACGGGCACTTGGACTATGTATGTTGCATAGCGGGCAATTGGACTATCTAGGATAGGTAAAGGGCACTTGGAATATCTAGGTTTCTTAGCGGGCATTTGGAAGATCTAGGTTAACTAGAGGGCACTTGGACTATCTAGGTTAACTAGCGTGCACTTGGACTATCTAGGTTTCTTAGCGGGTACTTGGACTATGAAGGTTAACTAGCGGGCCCTTGGACTATGTAGATTAACTAGTGGCACTTGGACTATCTACGTTAAGTAGCGGGCCCTTGGACTATCTAGATGAACTACCGGGTACTTGGACTATGTAGGCTAACTAGGGGGCCCTTGGACGATCTAGGTTGCCTAGCGGGTACATGAACTATCTAGGTTAACAAGCGGACACTTGCAGTATCTAGGTTACCTAGCGGGAACTTGGAGATTGTAGGTTAAGTAGCGGGCACTTGGACTATCTAGGTTAACTAGCGTGCACTTGGACTATGTAGTTTCCTTAGCGAGCACTTGGACTATCTAGGTTGCCTAGCGGGCTCTTGGACTTCTAGGTTTACGAACGGGCTCTTGGACTATGTAGGTTGCCTAGCGGGCACTTGGCCAATCTAGGTTAACTAGCGGGCACTTGGACGATCTAGGTTAACTAGCAGGCACTTGAACTATCAAAGTGAACAAGTGAGCCCTTGGACTATGTTGGTTAACTAGCGGGCCCTTGGACTATCTGGGTTACCTAGCGGGCACTTGGGCTATATAGGTTACCTAGCGGGCACTTGGACTATGTAGGTTACCTAGTGGGCACTTGGATTATCTAGGTTAATGAACGGGCACTTGGCATATGCAGGTAACCTAGCGGGCACTTGGACTGTCTAGGTTACCTAGCGGGCTCTTGGACCTCTAGGTTAACCAACGGGCTCTTGGACTATGTAGGTTGCCTAGCGGGCTCTTGGACTATCTAGGGTAGGTAACGGGCACTTGGACTATCTAGGTTACCTAACGGGCACTTTGACTATCTAGGTTACATAGCGTGCACTTGGACTATGTAGGTTAACTAGCGAGTACTTGGACTCTAGGTTACCTAGCGGGCACTTGAACTATCTAGGTTACCTAGCGGGCCCTTGGACTATGTAGGTTTCCTAGCAGGCACTTGGACTATCTAGGTTAACGAACGGGCACTTGGACTATGTAGGTAACCTAGCGGGCACTTGGACAGTCTAGGTTACCTAGCGGGCACTTGGACTATCTCGGTTAACTAACAGGCACTTGGACGATGTAGGTTACCTAGCGGGCACTTGGACTATGTAGGATCCCTATCGGACATTTGGACTACTTAGGTTACCTAGCGGGCACTTGGACTACCTAGGTTAACTAGCGGGCACTTGGACTATCTAGGTCAACTAGTGGGCCCTTGTACTATGTAGGTTAACTAGCGAGCACTTGGACTATCTACGTTAACTAGCGGGCACTTGGAATATGTAGGTTAACTAGCGGACACTTGCACTATGTAGGTTACCTAGCAGGCACTTGGACTGTCTAGGTTAACTAGCGGGCACTTGGACTATCTAGGTTAACTAGCATGCACTTGGACAATGTAGGTTCCTTAGCGGGCACTTGGACAATCTAGGTTGCCTAGCGGGCACTTGGACGATATAGGTTAACTAACGTGCCCTTGGAATATCTAGGTTACGTAACGGGCACTTTGTATATAGGTTAACTAGCGGACACTTGGACTATGTAGGTTACCTAGAGGACACTTGGACTATCTAGGTTAACTAGTGGGCCCTTGGACTATGTAGGTTAACTAGCGGGCACTTGGACAATCTAGGTTAACTAGCGGGCACTTGGACGATCTAGGTTAAATAGCGGTCACTTGAACTATCAAAGTGAACAAGTGAGCCCTTGGACTATGTAGGTTAACTAGCGGGCCCTTGGACTCTTTGGGTTACCTAGCAGGCACTTGGGCTATATGGGTTACCTAGCGGGCACTTGGACTATGTAGGTTCCCTAGCGGGCCCTTGGACTATGTAAGTTCCCTAGCGGGCACTTGGACTATGTGGGTTCCCTAGCGGGCATTTGGACTATCTAGGTTATATAGCGTGCACTTGGACTATCTAGATTATCTAGCGGGCATTTGGACTATTAGGGCCCCTAGCGGGCATTTGGAGTATATTGGTTACCTAGTGGGCACTTGGACTATGTAGGTTAACGACCGGGCACTTGGACTATGTAGGTTAAATAGCGGGACCTTGAAACATGTAGATTAACTAGCGGCACTTGGACTATCTATATTAACTAGCGGGCTCTTGGACTATGTAGATTCCCTAGCGGGCACGTGGACTATGTAGGTTCCCTAGCGGGCACTTGGACTCTGTATGTTCCCTAGCGGGCTCTTGGACTATGTATGTTCCCTACGGACACTTGAACTATGTAAGTTAACTACCGGGCACTTTGACTATGTAGGTTAACTAGCGGGCCCTTGGACTATCTAGGTTACCTAGCGGGCACTTGGACTATGTAGGTTAACTACCGGACCCTTGCACTATCTAGGTTACCGAACGGGCATTTGGACTATGTAGGTAACCTAGCGGGCACTTGAAGAGTCTAGGTTACCTAGCGGGCACTTGGACTTCTAGGTTAACGAACGGGCACTTGGACTATGTATGTTGCATAGCGGGCAATTGGACTATCTAAGATAGGTAAAGGGCACTTGGAATATCTAGGTTTCTTAGCGGGCATTTGGAAGATCTAGGTTAACTAGAGGGCACTTGGACTATCTAGGTTAACTAGCGTGCACTTGGACTATCTAGGTTTCTTAGCGGGTACTTGGACTATGAAGGTTAACTAGCGGGCCCTTGGACTATGTAGATTAACTAGTGGCACTTGGACTATCTACGCTAAGTAGCGGGCCCTTGGACTATCTAGATGAACTACCGGGTACTTGGACTATGTAGGCTAACTAGGGGGCCCTTGGACGATCTAGGTTGCCTAGCGGGTACATGTACTATCTAGGTTAACAAGCGGGCACTTGCAGTATCTAGGTTACCTATCGGGAACTTGGACTATGTAGGTTAACTAGCGTGCACTTGGACTATGTAGGTTCCTTAGCGTGCACTTGGACTATGTAGGTTCCTTAGCGGGCACTTGGACTATCTAGGTTGCCTAACGGGCACTTGTACAATATAGGTTAACTAGCGTGCCCTTGGAATATCTAGGTTACGTAAAGGGCACTTGGTATATAGGTTAACTAGTGGGCATTTGGACTATGTAGGTTAACTAAAGGACACTTGGACTATCTAGGTTAACTAGAGGGCCCTTGGACTATATAGGATAACTAGCGGGCACTTGGACAATCTAGGTTAACTACCGGGCACTTGGACGATCTAGGTCAACTAGCGGGCACTTTAACTATCAAAGTGAACAAGTGAGCCCTTGGACTATGTTGGTTAACTAGCAGGCCCTTGGACTATTTGGGTTACCTAGCGGGCACTTGGGCTATATAGGTTACCTAGCGGGCACTTGGACTATGTAGGTTACCTAGTGGGCACTTGAATTATCTAGGTTAATGAACGGGCACTTGGAATATGCAGGTAACCTAGCGGGCACTTGTACTGTCTAGGTTACCTAGCGGGCACTTGGACTTCTAGGTTAACGAACGGGCTCTTGGACTATGTAGGTAACCTAGCGGGCACTTGGACAGTCTAGGTTGCCTAGCGGGCACTTGGACTATCTAGGTTAACTAACAGGCACTTGGACGATGTAGATTACCTTGCGGGCACTTGGACTATGTAGGTTAACTAGCGAGTACTTGGACTATCTAGGTTACCTAACGGGCACTTTGACTATCTAGGTTACATAGTGTGCACTTGGACTATGTAGGTTAACTAGCGAGTACTTGGACTCTAGGTTACCTAGCGGGCACTTGAACTATCTAGGTTACCTAGCTGGCCCTTGGACTATGTAGGTTTCCTAGCAGGCACTTGGACTATCTAGGTTAACGAACGGGCACTTGGACGATGTAGGTTACCTAGCGGGCACATGGACTATGTAGGATCCCTATCGGACATTTGGACTACTTAGGTTACCTAGCGGGCACTTGGACTATCTAGGTTAACTAGCGGGCACTTGGACTATCTAGGTCAACTAGTGGGCCCTTGTACTATGTAGGTTAACTAGCGAGCACTTGGACTATCTACGTTAACTAGCGGGCACTTGGAATATGTAGGTTAACTAGCGGACACTTGCACTATGTAGGTTACCTAGCAGGCACTTGGACTATCTAGGTTAACTAGCGGGCACTTGGACTATCTAGGTTAACTAGCGTGCACTTGGACAATGTAGGTTCCTTAGCGGGCACTTGGACAATCTAGGTTGCCTAGCGGGCACTTGGACGATATAGGTTAACTAGCGTGCCCTTGGAATATCTAGGTTACGTAACGGGCACTTTGTATATAGGTTAACTAGCGGGCACTTGTACTATGTAGGTTACCTAGAGGACACTTGGACTATGTAGGTTAACTAGTGGGCCCTTGGACTATGTAGGTTAACTAGCGGACACTTGGACAATCTAGGTTAACTAGCGGGCACTTGGACGATCTAGGTTAACTAGCGGTCACTTGAACTATCAAAGTGAACAAGTGAGCCCTTGGACTATGTAGGTTAACTAGCGGGCTCTTGGACTCTTTGGGTTACCTAGCAGGCACTTGGGCTATATGGGTTACCTAGCAGGCACTTGGACTATGTAGGTTCCCTAGCGGGCCCTTGGACTATGTAAGTTCCCTAGCGGGCACTTGGACTATGTGGGTTCCCTAGCGGGCATTTGGACTATCTAGGTTAACTAGCGAGCACTTGGACTATCTAGATTATCTAGCGGGCATTTGGACTATTAGGGCCCCTAGTGGGCATTTGGACTATATTGGTTACCTAGTGGGCACGTGGACTATGTAGGTTAACGACCGGGCACTTGGACTATGTAGGTTAAATAGCGGGCCCTTAAAATATGTAGATTAACTAGCGGCACTTGGACTATCTACATTAACTAGTGGGCTCTTGGACTATGTAGATTCCCTAGCGGGCACGTGGACTATGTAGGTTCCCTAGCGGGCACTTGGACTCTGTATGTTCCCTAGCGGGCACTTGGACTATGTATGTTCCCTACGGACACTTGAACTATGTAAGTTAACTACCGGGCAATTTGACTATGTAGGTTAACTAGCGGGCCCTTGGACTATCTAGGTTACCTAGCGGGCACTTGGACTATGTAGGTTAACTACCGGACACTTGCACTATCTAGGTTACCGAACGGGCATTTGGACTATGTAGGTAACCTAGCGGGCACTTGGAGAGTCTAGGTTACCTAGCGGGCACTTGGACTTCTAGGTTAACGAACGGGCACTTGGACTATGTATGTTGCATAGCGGGCAATTGGACTATCTAGGTTAGGTAAAGGGCACTTGGACTATCTAGGTTTCTTAGCGGGCATTTGGAAGATCTAGGTTAACTAGAGGGCACTTGGACTATCTAGGTTAACTAGCGTGCACTTGGACTATCTAGGTTTCTTAGCGGGTACTTGGACTATGAAGGTTAACTAGCGGGCCCTTGGACTATGTAGATTAACTAGTGGCACTTGGACTATCTACGTTAAGTAGCGGGCCCTTGGACTATCTAGAAGAACTACCGGGCACTTGGACTATGTAGGCTAACTAGGGGGCCCTTGGACGATCTAGGTTGCCTAGCGGGCACTTGTACGATATAGGTTAACTAGCGTGCCCTTGGAATATCTAGGTTACGTAAAGGGCACTTGGTATATAGGTTAACTAGCGGGCACTTGGACTATGTAGGTTAACTAAAGGACACTTGGACTATCTAGGTTAACTAGTGGGCCCTTGGACTATGTAGGATAACTAGCGGGCACTTGGACAATCTAGGTTAACTAGCGGGCACTTGGACGATCTAGGTTAACTAGCGGGCACTTTTACTATCAAAGTGAACAAGTGAGCCCTTGGACTATGTTGGTTAACTAGCAGGCCCTTGGACTATCTGGGTTACCTAGCGGGCACTTGGGCTATATAGGTTACCTAGCGGGCACTTGGACTATGTAGGTTACCTAGTGGGCACTTGAATTATCTAGGTTAACGAACGGGCACTTGGAATATGCAGGTAACCTAGCGGGCACTTGTACTGTCTAGGTTACCTAGCGGGCACTTGTACTTCTAGGTTAACGAATGGGCTCTTGGACTATGTAGGTAACCTAGCGGGCACTTGGACAGTCTAGGTTGCCTAGCGGGCACTTGGACTATCTAGGTTAACTAACAGGCACTTGGACGATGTAGATTACCTTGCGGGCACTTGGACTATGTAGGTTAACTAGCGAGTACTTGGACTATCTAGGTTACCTAACGGGCACTTTGACTATCTAGGTTACATAGTGTGCACTTGGACTATGTAGGTTAACTAGCGAGTACTTGGACTCTAGGTTACTTAACGGGCACTTGAACTATCTAGGTTACCTAGCTGGCCCTTGGACTATGTAGGTTTCCTAGAAGGCACTTGGACTATCTAGGTTAACGAACGGGCACTTGGACTATGTAGGTAACCTAGCGGACACTTGGACAGTCTAGGTTACCTAGCGGGCACTTGGACTATCTAGGTTAACTAACAGGCACTTGGACGATGTAGGTTACCTAGCGGGCACTTGGACTATGTAGGATCCCTATCGGACATTTGGACTACTTAGGTTACCTAGCGGGCACTTGGACTCTCTAGGTTAACTAGCGGGCACTTGAACTATCAAAGTGAACAAGTGAGCCCTTGGACTATGTTGGTTAACTAGCGGGCCTTTGGACTATCTGGGTTACCTAGCGGGCACTTGGGCTATATAGGTTACCTAGCGGGCACTTGGACTAAGTAGGTTACCTAGTGGGCATTTGGATTATCTAGGTTAACGAACGGGCACTTGGAATATGCAGGTAACCTAACGGGCACATGGACAGTCTAGGTTACCTAGCTGGCACTTGGACTTCTAGGTTAACGTACGGGCTCTTGGACTATGTAGGTTGCCTAGCGGGCACTTGGACTATCTAGGTTAGGTAACGGGCACTTGGACTATCTAGGTTACCTAACGGGCACTTTGAATATCAAGGTTACATAGCGTGCACTTGGACTATGTAGGTTAACTAGCGAGTACGTGGACTCTAGGTTACCTAGCGGGCACTTGAACTATCTACGTTACCTAGCGGGCCCTTGGACTATGTAGGTTTCCTAGCAGGCACTTGGACTATCTACGTTAACGAACGGGCACTTGGACTATGTAGGTAACCTAGGGGGCACTTGGACAGTCTAGGTTACCTAGCGGGCACTTGGACTATCTAGGTTAACTAACAGGCACTTGGACAAAGTAGGTTACCTAGCGGGCACTTGGACTATGTAGGATCCCTATCGGACATTTGGACTACTTAGGTTACCTAGCGGGCACTTGGACTATGTAGGTTAACTACCGGGCACTTGGACTATCTAGGTTAACTAGCGGACCTTGGACTATGTAGGTTAACTAGCGGGCCCTTGGACTATGTAGGTTTACTAGCGGGCACTTGGACGATCTAGGTTAACTAGAGGGCACTTGGACTATCTAGGTTAACTAGCGGGCACTTGGATGATCATTGTTAACTAGCGGGCACTTGGACTATCTAGGTTAGCTAACGGGCACAACGACTAAGTACGTCCCCTAGTGGGCACTTGGACTATCTAGGTTAACTAACGGGCACTAGGACTATCTAGGTTAACTAGCGGGCACTTGGACTATCTAGGTTACCTAGCTGGCACTTGGACTATGAAGGTTCCCTAGCGGGCCCTTGGACTATGTAGGTTCCCTAGCGGGCACATGGACTATGTGGGTTCCCTAGCGGGCATTTGGACTATCTAGGTTAACTAGTGAGCACTTGGACGATCTAGGTTAACTAGCGGGCATTTGGACTATTAGGGCCCCTAGCGGGCATTTGGACTATATTGGTTACCTAGCGGGCACTTGGACTATCTAGGTTACCTAACGGGCACTTTGACTATCTAGGTTACATAGCGTGCACTTGGACTATGTAGGTTAACTGGCGAGCACTTGGACACTAGGTTACCTTACGGGCACTTGAACTATCTAGGTTACCTAGCGGGCCCTTGGACTATGTAGGTTTCCTAGCAGGCCCTTGGACTATCTAGGTTAACTAGCGGGCCCTTGGACAATGTAGATTCCCTAGCGGGCACTTGGACTATGTATGTTCCAGAGCGGGCACTTGGACAATGTAGGTTCCCTAGCAGTCACTTGGACTATGTAGGTTTCCTAGCGGGCACTTGGACTATGTAGGTTAACTAGCGGACACTTGGACGATCTAGGTTAACTAGCGGGTACTTGGACTATGTAGGTTAACTAGCAGGCCCTTGGACTATGTAGATTAAATAGCAGCACTTGGACTATCTACATTAACCAGCGGGCCCTTGGACTATGTAGATTCCCTAGCGGGCACTTGGAGTACGTAGGTTCCCTAGAATTACTTGGACTATGTAGGTTCCCTAGCGGGCACTTGGACTATGAATGTTCCCTACGGATACTTGAACTATGTAAGTTAACTACCGGGCACTTGGACTATGTATGTTAACTAGCGGGCCCATGGACTACTTAGGTTAACTAGCAGACACTTGCACTATGTAGGTTACCTAGCGGGCACTTGGACTATCTAGGTTACCTAACGGGCACTTGGACTATATAGGTTCCCTAGCGGGCACTTGGACTATGTAGGTTAACTAGTGGGCACTTGGACTATCTAGGTTACCTAGCAGGCACTTGGACTATGTTGGTTAACTAGCGGGCACTTGGACTATGTACGTTTCCTAGCGGGCACTTGGACTATGTACGTTATCTAGCGGGCACTTGGACTATGTACGTTACCTAGCGGGCACTTGGACTATGTACGTTTCCTAGCGGGTACTTGGACTAGATAGGTTCCCTAGCGGGCAATTGGTCTATCTAGGTTAACTAGCAGGCACTTGGACTATCTAGGTTAACTAGCGAGCACTTGGACTATCTAGGTTAACTAGCGGGCATTTGGACTATTAGGGCCCCTAGCGGGCATTTGGAGTGGGCCCTTGGACTATGTAGGTTAACTAGCGGGTACTTGGACTATGTAGGTTAACTAGCAGGCCCTTGGACTATGTAGATTAAATAGCAGCACTTGGACTATCTACATTAACCAGCGGACCCTTGGACTATGTAGATTCCCTAGCGGGCACTTGGACTACGTAGGTTCCCTAGAGGGCACTTGGACTATGTAGGTTCCCTAGCGGGCACTTGGACTATGAATGTTCCCTACGGATACTTGAACTATGTAAGTTAACTACCGGGCACTTGGACTATGTATGTTAACTAGCGGGCCCTTGGACTACTTAGGTTAACTAGCGGACACTTGCACTATGTAGGTTACCTAGCGGGCACTTGGACTATGTAGGTTAACTAGCGGGCACTTGGACTATGTACGTTCCCTAGCGAGCACTTGGGCTATCTACGTTACCTAGCGGGCACTTGGACTATGTAGGTTAACGAACGGGCAATTGGACTATGTAGGTAACCTAATGGTCACTTGGACTGTCTAGGTTACCTAGCGGGAACTTGGACTATGTAGGTTAACTAGCGGGCACTTGGACTATCAAGGTTAACTAGCGGGCCCTTGCTCTATGTAGGTTAACTAGTAGGCCTTTGGACTATGTAAGTTAACTAGAGGGCACTTTGATGATCCTGGTTAACTAGCGGGCACTTGGACTATCTAGGTTAACTAGCGGACACTTGCACTATGTAGGTTACCTAGCGGGCACTTGGACTATCTAGGTTAACTAGCGGGCACTTGGACTATGTACGTTCCCTAGCGGGCACTTGGGCTATCTACGTTACCTAGCGGGCACTTGGACTATGTAGGTTAACGAACGGGCAATTGGACTATGTAGGTAACCTAATGGTCACTTGGACTGTCTAGGTTACCTAGCGGGAACTTGGACTATGTAGGTTAACTAGCGGGCACTTGGACTATCAAGGTTAACTAGCGGGCCCTTGCTCTATGTAGGTTAACTAGTAGGCCTTTGGACTATGTAAGTTAACTAGAGGGCACTTTGATGATCCTGGTTAACTAGCGGGCACTTGGACTATCTAGGTTAACTAGCGGGCATTTGGACTATCTAGGTTAACTAGAGGGCACTTGGACTATGTAGGTTCCCTAGCAGATCCTTGGAATATGTAGATTCCCTAGCGGGCACTTGGACTATGTATGTTCCAGAGCGGGCACTTGGACAATGTAGGTTCCCTAGCAGGCACTTGGACTATGTAGGTTAACTAGGGGACACTTGGACGATCTAGGTTAACTAGCGGGTACTTGGACTATGTAGGTTAACTAGCAGGCCCTTGGACTATGTAGATTAAATAGCAGCACTTGGACTATCTACATTAACCAGCGGGCCCTTGGACTATGTAGATTCCCTAGCGGGCACTTGGACTACGTAGGTTCCCTAGCGGGCACTTGGACTATGTAGGTTCCCTAGGGGGCACTTGGACTATGAATGTTCCCTACGGACACTTGAACTATGTAAGTTAACTACCGGGCACTTGGACTATGTATATTAACTAGCGGGCCCTTGGACTACTTATGTTAACTAGCAGACACTGGCACTATGTAGGTTACCTAGCGGGTACTTGGACTATCTAGGTTACCTAACGGGCACTTGGACTATGTGGGTTCCCTAGCAGGCACTTGGATTATATAGGTTCCCTATTGGGCACTTGGACTATGTAGGTTAACTAGTGGGCACTTGGACTATCTAGGTTACCTAGCAGGCACTTGGACTATGTAGGTTAACTAGCGGGCACTTGGACTATGTACGTTTCCTAGCGGGCACTTGGACTATCTACGTTACCTAGCGGGCATTTGGACTATCTAGTTTACCTAATGGGCACTTGGACTATGTACGTTTCCTAGCGGGTACTTGGACTAGATAGGTTCCCTAGCGGGCACTTGGTCTATCTAGGTTAACTAGCGGGCACGTGGACTATCTAGGTTAACTGGCGAGCACTTGGACTATCTAGGTTAACTAGCGGGCATTTGGACTATTAGGGCCCCTAGCGGGCATTTGGAGTGGGCCCTTGGACTATGTAGGTTAACTAGCGGGCACTTGGACAATCTAGGTTAACTAGCGGGCACTTGGGCGATCTAGGTTAACTAGCGGGCACTTGAACTATCAAAGTGAACAAGTGAGCCCTTGGACTATGTTGGTTAACTAGCGGGCCCTTGGACTATCTGGGTTACCTAGCGCGCACTTGGACTATATAGGTTACCTAGCGGGCACTTGGACTATGTAGGTTACCTAGTGGGCACTTGGATTATCTAGGTTAACGAACGGGCACTTGGAATATGCAGGTAACCTAGCGGGCACTTGGACTGTCTAGGTTACCTAGCGGACACTAGGACTTCTAGGTTAACGAACGGGCTCTTGGACTATGTAGGTTGCCTAGCCGGCACTTGGACTATCTAGGTTAGGTAACAGGCACTTGGACTATCTAGGTTACCTAACGGGCACTTTGACTATCTAGGTTACATAGCGTGCACTTGGACTATGTAGGTTAACTGGCGAGCACTTGGACACTAGGTTACCTTACGGGCACTTGAACTATCTAGGTTACCTAGCGGGCCCTTGGACTATGTAGGTTTCCTAGAAGGCCCTTGGACTATCTAGGTTAACTAGCGGGCCCTTGGACTATGTAGATTCCCTAGCGGGCACTTGGACTATGTATGTTCCAGAGCGGGCACTTGGACAATGTAGGTTCCCTAGCAGGCACTTGGACTATGTAGGTTTCCAAGCGGGCACTTGGACTATGTAGGTTAACTAGCGGACAATTGGACGATCTAGGTTAACTAGCGGGTACTTGGACTATGTAGGTTAACTAGCAGGCCCTTGGACTATATAGATTAAATAGCAGCACTTGGACTATCTACATTAACCAGCGGGCCCTTGGACTATGTAGATTCCCTAGCGGGCACTTGGACTACGTAGGTTCCCTAGAGGGCACTTGGACTATGTAGGTTCCCTAGCGGGCACTTGGACTATGAATGTTCCCTACGGATACTTGAACTATGTAAGTTAACTACCGGGCACTTGGACTATGTATGTTAACTAGCGGGCCCTTGGACTACTTAGGTTAACTAGCAGACACTTGCACTATGTAGGTTACCTAGCGGGCACTTGGACTATCTAGGTTACCTAACGGGCACTTGGACTATATAGGTTCCCTAGCGGGTACTTGGATTATATAGGTTCCCTATTGGGCACTTGGACTATGTAGGTTAACTAGTGGGCACTTGGACTATCTAGGTTACCTAGCAGGCACTTGGACTATGTTGGTTAACTAGCGGGCACTTGGACTATGTACGTTTCCTAGCGGGTACTTGGACTAGATAGGTTCCCTTGCGGGCACTTGGTCTATCTAGGTTAACTAGCAGGCACTTGGACTATCTAGGTTAACTAGCGAGCACTTGGACTATCTAGGTTAACTAGCGGGCATTTGGACTATTAGGGCCCCTAGCGGGCATTTGGAGTGGGCCCTTGGACTATGTAGGTTAACTAGCGGGTACTTGGACTATGTAGGTTAACTAGCAGGCCCTTGGACTATGTAGATTAAATAGCAGCACTTGGACTATCTACATTAACCAGCGGACCCTTGGACTATGTAGATTCCCTAGCGGGCACTTGGAGTACGTAGGTTCCCTAGAGGGCACTTGGACTATATAGGTTCCCTAGCGGGCACTTGGACTATGAATGTTCCCTACGGATACTTGAACTATGTAAGTTAACTACCGGGCACTTGGACTATGTATGTTAACTAGCGGGCCCTTGGACTACTTAGGTTAACTAGCGGACACTTGCACTATGTAGGTTACCTAGCGGGCACTTGGACTATCTAGGTTAACTAGCGGGCACTTGGACTATGTACGTTCCCTAGCGGGCACTTGGGCTATCTACGTTACCTAGCAGGCACTTGGACTATGTAGGTTAACGAACGGGCAATTGGACTATGTAGGTAACCTAATGGTCACTTGGACTGTCTAGGTTACCTAGCGGGAACTTGGACTATGTAGGTTAACTAGCGGGCACTTGGACTATCAAGGTTAACTAGCGGGCCCTTGCTCTATGTAGGTTAACTAGTAGGCCTTTGGACTATGTAAGTTAACTAGAGGGCACTTTGATGATCCTGGTTAACTAGCGGGCACTTGGACTATCTAGGTTAACTAGCGGGAATTTGGACTATCTAGGTTAACTAGAGGGCACTTGGACTATGTAGGTTCCCTAGCAGATCCTTGGAATATGTAGATTCCCTAGCGGGCACTTGGACTATGTATGTTCCAGAGCGGGCACTTGGACAATGTAGGTTCCCTAGCAGGCACTTGGACTATGTAGGTTAACTAGGGGACACTTGGACGATCTAGGTTAACTAGCGGGTACTTGGACTATGTAGGTTAACTAGCAGGCCCTTGGACTATGTAGATTAAATAGCAGCACTTGGACTATCTACATTAACCAGCGGGCCCTTGGACTATGTAGATTCCCTAGCGGGCACTTGGACTACGTAGGTTCCCTAGAGGGCACTTGGACTATGTAGGTTCCCTAGCGGGCACTTGGACTATGAATGTTCCCTACGGATACTTGAACTACGTAAGTTAACTACCGGGCACTTGGACTATGTATGTTAACTAGTGGGCCCTTGGACTACTTATGTTAACTAGCAGACACTTGCACTATGTAGGTTACCTAGCGGGCACTTGGACTATCTAGGTTACCTAACGGGCACTTGGACTATATAGGTTCCCTAGCGGGCACTTGGATTATATAGGTTCCCTATTGGGCACTTGGACTATGTAGGTTAACTAGTGGGCACTTGGAATATCTAGGTTACCTAGCAGGCACTTGGACTATCTAGGTTAACTAGCGGGCCCTTGGACTATGTAGATTCCCTGGCGGGCACTTAGACTATGTATGTTCCAGAGCGGGCACTTGGACAATGTAGGTTCCCTAGCAGGCACTTGGACTATGTAGGTTTCCTAGCGGGCACTTGGACTATGTAGGTTAACTAGCGGACACTTGGACGATCTAGGTTAACTAGCGGGTACTTGGACTATGTAGGTTAACTAGCAGGCCCTTGGACTATGTAGATTAAATAGCAGCACTTGGACTATCTACATTAACCAGCGGGCCCTTGGACTATGTAGATTCCCTAGCGGGCACTTGGACTACGTAGGTTCCCTAGAGGGCACTTTGACTATGTAGGTTCCCTAGCGGGCACTTGGACTATGAATGTTCCCTACGGATACTTGAACTATGTAAGTTAACTACCGGGCACTTGGACTATGTATGTTAACTAGCGGGCCCTTGGACTACTTATGTTAACTAGCAGACACTTGCACTATGTAGGTTACCTAGCGGGCACTTGGACTATCTAGGTTACCTAACGGGCACTTGGACTATATAGGTTCCCTAGCGGGCACTTGGATTATATAGGTTCCCTATTGGGCACTTGGACTATGTAGGTTAACTAGTGGGCACTTGGACTATCTAGGTTACCTAGCAGGCACTTGGACTATGTTGGTTAACTAGCGGGCACTTGGACTATGTACGTTTCCTAGCGGGCACTTGGACTATGTACGTTACCTAGCGGGCACTTGGACTATGTACGTTACCTAGCGGGCACTTGGACTATGTACGTTTCCTAGCGGGTACTTGGACTAGATAGGTTCCCTAGCGGGCACTTGGTCTATCTAAGTTAACTAGCGGGCACTTGGACTATCTAGGTTATCTAGCGAGCACTTGGACTATCTAGGTTAACTAGCGGGCATTTGGACTATTAGGGCCCCTAGCGGGCATTTGGAGTGGGCCCTTGGACTATGTAGGTTAACTAGCGGGTACTTGGACTATGTAGGTTAACTAGCAGGCCCTTGGACTATGTAGATTAAATAGCAGCACTTGGACTATCTACATTAACCAGCGAACCCTTGGACTATGTAGATTCCCTAGCAGGCACTTGGACTACGTAGGTTCCCTAGCGGGCACTTGGACTATGAATGTTCCCTACGGATACTTGAACTATGTAAGTTAACTACCGGGCACTTGGACTATGTATGTTAACTAGCGGGCCCTTGGACTACTTAGGTTAACTAGCGGACACTTGCACTATGTAGGTTACCTAGCGGGCACTTGGACTATCTAGGTTAACTAGCGGGCACTTGGACTATGTACGTTCCCTAGCGGGCACTTGGGCTATCTACGTTACCTAGCGGGCACTTGGACTATGTAGGTTAACGAACGGGCAATTGGACTATGTAGGTAACCTAATGGTCACTTGGACTGTCTAGGTTACCTAGCGGGAACTTGGACTATGTAGGTTAACTAGCGGGCACTTGGACTATCAAGGTTAACTAGCGGGCCCTTGCTCTATGTAGGTTAACTAGTAGGCCTTTGGACTATGTAAGTTAACTAGAGGGCACTTTGATGATCCTGGTTAACTAGCCGGCACTTGGACTATCTAGGTTAACTAGCGGGCATTTGGACTATCTAGGTTAACTAGAGGGCACTTGGACTATGTAGGTTCCCTAGCAGATCCTTGGAATATGTAGATTCCCTAGCGGGCACTTGGACTATGTATGTTCCAGAGCGGGCACTTGGACAATGTAGGTTCCCTAGCAGGCACTTGGACTATGTAGGTTAACTAGGGGACACTTGGACGATCTAGGTTAACTAGCGGGTACTTGGACTATGTAGGTTAACTAGCAGGCCCTTGGACTATGTAGATTAAATAGCAGCACTTGGACTATCTACATTAACCAGCGGGCCCTTGGACTATGTAGTTTCCCTAGCGGGCACTTGGACTACGTAGGTTCCCTAGCGGGCACTTGGACTATGTAGGTTCCCTAGGGGGCACTTGGACTATGAATGTTCCCTACGGACACTTGAACTATGTAAGTTAACTACCGGGCACTTGGACTATGTATATTAACTAGCGGGCCCTTGGACTACTTATGTTAACTAGCAGACACTGGCACTATGTAGGTTACCTAGCGGGTACTTGGACTATCTAGGTTACCTAACGGGCACTTGGACTATGTGTGTTCCCTAGCAGGCACTTGGATTATATAGGTTCCCTATTGGGCACTTGGACTATGTAGGTTAACTAGTGGGCACTTGGACTATCTAGGTTACCTAGCAGGCACTTGGACTATGTAGGTTAACTAGCGGGCACTTGGACTATGTACGTTTCCTAGCGGGCACTTGGACTATCTACGTTACCTAGCGGGCATTTGGACTATCTAGGTTACCTAATGGGCACTTGGACTATGTACGTTTCCTAGCGGGTACTTGGACTAGATAGGTTCCCTAGCGGGCACTTGGTCTATCTAGGTTAACTAGAGGGCACTTGGACTATCTGGGTTAACTGGCGAGCACTTGGACTATCTAGGTTAACTAGCGGGCATTTGGACTATTAGGGCCCCTAGCGGGCATTTGGAGTGGGCCCTTGGACTATGTAGGTTAACTAGCGGGCACTTGGACAATCTAGGTTAACTAGCGGGCACTTGGGCGATCTAGGTTAACTAGCGGGCACTTGAACTATCAAAGTGAACAAGTGAGCCCTTGGACTATGTTGGTTAACTAGCGGGCCCTTGGACTATCTGGGTTACCTAGCGCGCACTTGGACTATATAGGTTACCTAGCGGGCACTTGGACTATGTAGGTTACCTAGTGGGCACTTGAATTATCTAGGTTAACGAACGGGCACTTGGAATATGCAGGTAACCTAGCGGGCACTTGGACTGTCTAGGTTACCTAGCGGACACTTGGACTTCTAGGTTAACGAACGGGCTCTTGGACTATGTAGGTTGCCTAGCCGGCACTTGGACTATCTAGGTTAGGTAACAGGCACTTGGACTATCTAGGTTACCTAACGGGCACTTTGACTATCTAGGTTACATAGCGTGCACTTGGACTATGTAGGTTAACTGGCGAGCACTTGGACACTAGGTTACCTTACGGGCACTTGAACTATCTAGGTTACCTAGCGGGCCCTTGGACTATGTAGGTTTCCTAGAAGGCCCTTGGACTATCTAGGTTAACTAGCAGGCCCTTGGACTATGTAGATTCCCTAGCGGGCACTTGGACTATGTATGTTCCAGAGCGGGCACTTGGACAATGTAGGTTCCCTAGCAGGCACTTGGACTATGTAGGTTTCCTAGCGGGCACTTGGACTATGTACGTTAACTAGCGGACACTTGGACGATCTAGGTTAACTAGCGGGTACTTGGACTATGTAGGTTAACTTGCGGGCCCTTGGACTATGTAGATTAACTAGCAGCACTTGGACTATATACATTAAACAGCGGGCCCTTGGACTATGTAGATTCCCTAGCGGGCACTTGGTCTACGTAGTTTCCCTAGCGGGCACTTGGACTATGTAGGTTCCCTAGCGGGCACTTGGACTATGAATGTTCCCTCCGGACACTTGAACTATGTAAGTTAACTACCGGGCACTTGGACTATGTATGTTAACTAGCGTGCCCTTGGACTACTTAGGTTAACTAGCGGACACTTGCACTATGTAGGTTACCTAGCGGGCACTTGGACTATCTAGGTTACCTAACGGGCACTTGGACTATGTAGGTTCCCTAGCGGGCACTTGGATGATATATGTTCCCTATCGGGCACTTGGACTATGTAGGTTAACCAGCGGGCATTTGGACTATGTAGGTTACCTAGCGGGCACTTGGACTATGTAGGTTGCCTATCGGGCACTTGGAGGATGTAGGTTAACTAGGGGGCACTAGGAAAATGTAGGTTACCTAGAGGACCCTTGGACTATCTAGGTTACTTAGGGGGAACCTGGACTATGTAGGTTAACTAGTGGGAACTTGTACTATCTAGGTTACCTAGCAGGCCCTTGGATTATGTAGGTTAACTAGCGGGCACTTGGACTATCTAGGTTACCTAGCGGGCACTTGGACTATGTACATTCCCTAGCGGGCACTTGGACTATCTACGTTACCTAGCGGGCACTTGGACTATGTACGTTACCTAGCGGGCACTTAGACTATGTACGTTTCCTAGCGGGTACTTGGACTAGATAGGTTCCCTAGTGGGTACTTGGTCTATCTAGGTTAACTAGCGGGCACTTGGACTATCTAGGTTAACTAGCGAGCACTTGGACTATCTAGGTTAACTAGCGGGCATTTGGACTATTAGGGCCCCTAGCGGGCATTTGGTCTATATTGGTAACCTAGCGGGCACTTGGACTGTCTAGGTTCCCTATCGGGCACTTGGGCTATGTAGGTTAACTAGCGGGCACTTGGACTATCTAGGTTAACTAGCGAGCACTTGGACTATCTAGGTTAAATAGCAGGCATTTGGACTATTAGGGCCCCTAGCGGGCATTTGGCTATAGTGGTAACCTAGCGGGCACTTGGACTGTCTAGGTTCCCTATCGGGCACTTGGGCTACGTAGGTTAACTAGCGGGCATTTGGACTATGTAGGTTTACTAGCGGGCACTTGGACGATCTAGGCTAACTAGAGGGCTTTTGGACTATCTAGGATAACTAGCGGGCACTTGGACTATCTAGGTTAGCTAACGGGCACTTGGACTATCTAGGTTAGCTAACGGGCACATGGACTAAGTACGTTCCTTATCGGGCACTTGGACTATGTAGGTTAACTAGCGGGCTTTTGAACTATGTAGGTTACCTAGCGGGCACTTGGACTATGTAGGTTCCCTATCGGGCACGTGGAGAATGTAGTTTAACTAGGGGGCACTAGGACTATGTAGGTTACCTAGCGGGCCCTTGGACTATCTAGGTTACCTAGCGGGCATTTGGACTATGTAGGCTCCCTAGCGGGCATTTGGACTATATAGATTACCTAGCGGGCACTTAGACTTTGTAGGTTACCTAGCGGGCACTTGGACTATCTAGGTTACCTAGCTGGCACTTGAACTATCTACGTTACCTAGCGGGTACTTGGAGTATGTAGGTTACCTACCGGGCTGTTGGACTATCTAGGTTACCTAGCGGGCACTTGGACTATCTAGGTTAACTAACGGGTACTTGGACTATGTAGGTTCCCTAGAAGGCACTTGGAGACTGTAGGTTAACTAGGGGACACTAGGACAATGTAGTTTACCCAGCGGGCCCTTGGACTATCTAGGTTCCCTAGGGAGAACTTGGACTATGTAGGTAAACTAGCGGGCACTAGGACAATCTAGGTTAGCTAGCGGGTACTTGGACTACGTAGGTTAACTAGCGGACACTTGCACTATGTAGGTTACCTAGCGGGCACTTGGACTATCTAGGTTACCTAACGGGCACTTGGACTATGTAGGTTCCCTAGCGGGCACTTGGATGATATATGTTCCCTATCGGGCACTTGGACTATGTAGGTTAACCAGCGGGCATTTGGACTATGTAGGTTACCTAGCGGGCACTTGGACTATGTAGGTTGCCTATCGGGCACTTGGAGGATGTAGGTTAACTAGGGGGCACTAGGAAAATGTAGGTTACCTAGAGGACCCTTGGACTATCTAGGTTACTTAGGGGGAACCTGGACTATGTAGGTTAACTAGTGGGAACTTGTACTATCTAGGTTACCTAGCAGGCCCTTGGATTATGTAGGTTAACTAGCGGGCACTTGGACTATCTAGGTTACCTAGCGGGCACTTGGACTATGTACATTCCCTAGCGGGCACTTGGACTATCTACGTTACCTAGCGGGCACTTGGACTATGTACGTTACCTAGCGGGCACTTAGACTATGTACGTTTCCTAGCGGGTACTTGGACTAGATAGGTTCCCTAGTGGGTACTTGGTCTATCTAGGTTAACTAGCGGGCACTTGGACTATCTAGGTTAACTAGCGAGCACTTGGACTATCTAGGTTAACTAGCGGGCATTTGGACTATTAGGGCCCCTAGCGGGCATTTGGTCTATATTGGTAACCTAGCGGGCACTTGGACTGTCTAGGTTCCCTATCGGGCACTTGGGCTATGTAGGTTAACTAGCGGGCACTTGGACTATCTAGGTTAACTAGCGAGCACTTGGACTATCTAGGTTAAATAGCAGGCATTTGGACTATTAGGGCCCCTAGCGGGCATTTGGCTATAGTGGTAACCTAGCGGGCACTTGGACTGTCTAGGTTCCCTATCGGGCACTTGGGCTACGTAGGTTAACTAGCGGGCATTTGGACTATGTAGGTTTACTAGCGGGCACTTGGACGATCTAGGCTAACTAGAGGGCACTTGGACTATCTAGGATAACTAGCGGGCACTTGGACTATCTAGGTTAGCTAACGGGCACTTGGACTATCTAGGTTAGCTAACGGGCACATGGACTAAGTACGTTCCTTATCGGGCACTTGGACTATGTAGGTTAACTAGCGGGCTTTTGAACTATGTAGGTTACCTAGCGGGCACTTGGACTATGTAGGTTCCCTATCGGGCACGTGGAGAATGTAGTTTAACTAGGGGGCACTAGGACTATGTAGGTTACCTAGCGGGCCCTTGGACTATCTAGGTTACCTAGCGGGCATTTGGACTATGTAGGCTCCCTAGCGGGCATTTGGACTATATAGATTACCTAGCGGGCACTTAGACTTTGTAGGTTACCTAGCGGGCACTTGGACTATCTAGGTTACCTAGCTGGCACTTGAACTATCTACGTTACCTAGCGGGTACTTGGAGTATGTAGGTTACCTACCGGGCTGTTGGACTATCTAGGTTACCTAGCGGGCACTTGGACTATCTAGGTTAACTAACGGGTACTTGGACTATGTAGGTTCCCTAGAAGGCACTTGGAGACTGTAGGTTAACTAGGGGACACTAGGACAATGTAGTTTACCCAGCGGGCCCTTGGACTATCTAGGTTCCCTAGGGAGAACTTGGACTATGTAGGTAAACTAGCGGGCACTAGGACAATCTAGGTTAGCTAGCGGGTACTAGGACTACGTAGGTTAACTAGCGGGCCCCTGGACTATGTAGATTAACTAGCGGCACTTGGACTATCTACGTTAACTAGCGGGCCCTTGGACTATGTAGATTCCCTAGCGGGCACTTGGACTATGTATGTTCCAGAGCGGGCACTTGAACTATGTAGGTTCCCTAGCGGGCACTTGGAGAATGTAGGTTAACTAGGGGACACTAGGACAATATAGGTTACCTAGCGGGCCCTTGGACTATCTAGGTTACCTAGGGAGAACTTGGACTATGTAGGTTAAGTAGTGGGCACTTGGACTATCTAGGTTACCTAGCAGGCACTTGGACTATGTAGGTTAACTAGCGGGCACTTGGACTATCTAGGTTACCTAGCGGGCACTTGGACTATGTACGTTCCCTAGCGGGCACTTGGAGTATGTACGTTAACTAGCGGGCACTTGGACTATGTACGTTTCCTAGCGGGTACTTGGACTATCTATGTTAACTAGCGGGCACCTGGACTATGTAGGTTCCCTATCGGGCACTTGGACTATGTAGGTTCCCTATCGGGCACTTGGACTATCTAGGTTAACTAGCGAGCACTTGGACTATCTAGGATAACTAGCGGGCACTTGGACTATTAGGGTCCCTAGCGGGCATTTGTACTATATAGGTTACCTAGCGGGCACTTGGACTATGTAGGTTAACTAACTGGCACTTGGACTATGTAGGTAACCTAGTGGTCACTTTAACTGTCTACGTTACCTAGTGGGCCATTGGACTATGTAGGTTAACTAGCGGGCACTAGGACGATCTAGGTTAACTAGCGGGTACTTGGACTATGTAGGTTAACTAGCGGGCCCTTGGACTATGTAGGTTAACTAGCGGACCCTTGGACTATGTAGGTTACCTAGCAGGCCCTTGGACTATGTAGATTCCCTAGCGGGCACTTGGACTATGTATGTTCCAGAGCGGGCACTTGGACTATGTAGGTTCCCTAGCAGGTACTTGGACTATGTAGGTTCCAGAGCGGGCACTTGGACTATCTAGGTTCCCTAGCGGGCACTTGGACTATGTAGGTTAACTAGCGGACACTTGGATGATCTAGGTTAACTAGCGGGTGCTTGGACTATGTAGGTTAACTAGCGGGCCCCTAGACTATGTAGATTAACTAACAGCACTTGGACTACCTACGTTAACTAGCGGGCCCTTGGACTATGTAGATTCCCTAGCGGGCACTTGGAATATGTAGGTTCCCTAGCGGAGACTTGGACTATGTATTTGTTCTCTACGGACACTTGAACTATTTAAGTTAACTACTGGGCACTTGGACTATGTATGTTAACCTGCAGGCCCTTGGACTACTCAGGTTAACTAGCGGACACTTGCACTATGTAGGTAACCTAGCGGGCACTTGGACTATCTAGGTTACCTAACGGGCGCTTTGACTATGTAGGTTAACTAGCGGGCGCTTTGACTATGTAGGTTAACTAGCGGACACTTGCACTATGTAGGTTACCTAGCGGGCACTTGGACTATGTAGGTTAACTAGTAGGCCCTTCGACTATCTAGGTTACCTAGCAGGCACTTGGACTATGTAGGTTAACTAGAGGGCACTTGCACTCTCTAGGTTACCTAGCGGGCACTTGGACTATGTAACTTCCCTAGCGGGCACCTGCACTATGTAGGTTACCTAGCAGACACTTGCACTATGTAGGTTACCTAGCGGGCACTTGGACTATGTAGGTTAACTAGAGGACACTTGGACGATCTAGGTTAACTAGAGGGCCCTTGGATGATGTAGGTTAACTAGCCAGTATTTGAACGATCTAGGTTAACTAGCGGGCACTTGGACGATCTAGGTTAACTAAGGGGCACTTGGACTATCAAAGTTAACAAGCGAGCCCTTGGACTATGTAGGTTAACTAGCGGGCCCTTGGACTATCTAGGTTACCTAGATAGCACTTAGACTATATAGGTTCCCTAGCAGGCACTTGCACTATCTAGGTTAACGAACTGGCACTTGGACTATGCAGGTAACCTAGCGGGCACTTGGACTGTCTAGGTTACATAGCGGGCACTTGGACTGTCTAGGTTACATAGCGGGCACTTGGACTTCTAGGTTATCGAACGGGCACTTGGACTATGTAGGTTGCCTAGGTGGCACTTGGACTGTCTATGTTAGGTAACGGGCACTAGAACTATCTAGGTGACCTAGCGGGCCCTTGGACTATGTATGTCCCCTATTGGGCACTTGGACTATCTTGATTCACTAGCGGCCACTTGGACTATCTAGGTTACCTATCGGGCACTTGGACTATGTAAGTTAACTAGCGGACACTTGCACGATCTAGGTTAACTAGCGGGCCCTTACACTATGTAGGTTAACTAGCGGGCCCATGGATTATGTAGGTTTACTAGCAGGCACTTGGACTATCTAGGTTAACTAGCGGGCACTTGGACTATGTAGTTTCCCTAGCGAGCATTTGGACTATTTAGGTTACCAAGCGGGCACTTGGACTATGTAGGTTACCTAGCGAGCACTTGGACTATGTAGGTTCTCTAGCGGGCACTTGGATTATGTAGGTTCCCTTTAGGGCACTTGGATTATGTAGGTTAACTAGCGGGCACTTGGACTATCTAGGTTAACTAGCGGGCCCTTGGACGATGTAGGTTAACTAGCGGGCCCTTGGACGATCTAGGTTAACTAGCGGGTACGTGAACTATGTAGATTCCCCAGCGGGCCCTTGGACTATGTAGATTAACTAGCAGCACTTGGAGTATCTACATTAACCAGCGGGCCCTTGGACTATGTAGATTCCCTAGCGGGCACTTGGACTACGTAGGTTCCCTAGCGGGCACTTGGACTATGAATGTTCCCTACGGACACTTGAACTATGTAAGTTAACTACCGGGCACTTGGACTATGTATGTTAACTAGCGGGCCCTTGGACTACTTAGGTTAACTAGCGGACACTTGCACTATGTAGGTTACCTAGCGGGCACTTGGACTATCTAGGTTAACTAGCGGGCACTTGGACTATGTACGTTCCCTAGCGGGCACTTGGGCTATCTACGTTACCTAGCGGGCACTTGGACTATGTAGGTTAACGAACGGGCAATTGGACTATGTAGGTAACCTAATGGTCACTTGGACTGTCTAGGTTACCTAGCGGGAACTTGGACTATGTAGGTTAACTAGCGGGCACTTGGACTATCAAGGTTAACTAGCGGGCCCTTGCTCTATGTAGGTTAACTAGTAGGCCTTTGGACTATGTAAGTTAACTAGAGGGCACTTTGATGATCCTGGTTAACTAGCGGGCACTTGGACTATGTAGGTTACCTAGCGAGCTCTTGGACTATCTAGGATAACTAGCGGGCACTTGGACTATTAGGGTCCCTAGCGGGCATTTGTACTATATAGGTTACCTAGCGGGCACTTGGACTATGTAGGTTAACTAACTGGCACTTGGACTATGTAGGTAACCTAGTGGTCACTTTAACTGTCTACGTTGCCTAGTGGGCCATTGGACTATGTAGGTTAACTAGCGGGCACTAGGACGATCTAGGTTAACTAGCGGGTACTTGGACTATGTAGGTTAACTAGCGGGCCCTTGGACTATGTAGGTTAACTAGCGGACCCTTGGACTATGTAGGTTACCTAGCAGGCCCTTGGACTATGTAGATTCCCTAGCGGGCACTTGGACTATGTATGTTCCAGAGCGGGCACTTGGACTATGTAGGTTCCCTAGCAGGTACTTGGACTATGTAGGTTCCAGAGCGGGCACTTGGACTATCTAGGTTCCCTAGCGGGCACTTGGACTATGTAGGTTAACTAGCGGACACTTGGATGATCTAGGTTAACTAGCGGGTGCTTGGACTATGTAGGTTAACTAGCGGGCCCCTAGACTATGTAGATTAACTAACAGCACTTGGACTACCTACGTTAACTAGCGGGCCCTTGGACTATGTAGATTCCCTAGCGGGCACTTGGAATATGTAGGTTCCCTAGCGGAGACTTGGACTATGTATTTGTTCTCTACGGACACTTGAACTATTTAAGTTAACTACTGGGCACTTGGACTATGTATGTTAACCTGCAGGCCCTTGGACTACTCAGGTTAACTAGCGGACACTTGCACTATGTAGGTAACCTAGCGGGCACTTGGACTATCTAGGTTACCTAACGGGCGCTTTGACTATGTAGGTTAACTAGCGGGCGCTTTGACTATGTAGGTTAACTAGCGGACACTTGCACTATGTAGGTTACCTAGCGGGCACTTGGACTATGTAGGTTAACTAGTAGGCCCTTCGACTATCTAGGTTACCTAGCAGGCACTTGGACTATGTAGGTTAACTAGAGGGCACTTGCACTCTCTAGGTTACCTAGCGGGCACTTGGACTATGTAACTTCCCTAGCGGGCACCTGCACTATGTAGGTTACCTAGCAGACACTTGCACTATGTAGGTTACCTAGCGGGCACTTGGACTATGTAGGTTAACTAGAGGACACTTGGACGATCTAGGTTAACTAGAGGGCCCTTGGATGATGTAGGTTAACTAGCCAGTATTTGAACGATCTAGGTTAACTAGCGGGCACTTGGACGATCTAGGTTAACTAAGGGGCACTTGGACTATCAAAGTTAACAAGCGAGCCCTTGGACTATGTAGGTTAACTAGCGGGCCCTTGGACTATCTAGGTTACCTAGATAGCACTTAGACTATATAGGTTCCCTAGCAGGCACTTGCACTATCTAGGTTAACGAACTGGCACTTGGACTATGCAGGTAACCTAGCGGGCACTTGGACTGTCTAGGTTACATAGCGGGCACTTGGACTGTCTAGGTTACATAGCGGGCACTTGGACTTCTAGGTTATCGAACGGGCACTTGGACTATGTAGGTTGCCTAGGTGGCACTTGGACTGTCTATGTTAGGTAACGGGCACTAGAACTATCTAGGTGACCTAGCGGGCCCTTGGACTATGTATGTCCCCTATTGGGCACTTGGACTATCTTGATTCACTAGCGGCCACTTGGACTATCTAGGTTACCTATCGGGCACTTGGACTATGTAAGTTAACTAGCGGACACTTGCACGATCTAGGTTAACTAGCGGGCCCTTACACTATGTAGGTTAACTAGCGGGCCCATGGATTATGTAGGTTTACTAGCAGGCACTTGGACTATCTAGGTTAACTAGCGGGCACTTGGACTATGTAGTTTCCCTAGCGAGCATTTGGACTATTTAGGTTACCAAGCGGGCACTTGGACTATGTAGGTTACCTAGCGAGCACTTGGACTATGTAGGTTCTCTAGCGGGCACTTGGATTATGTAGGTTCCCTTTAGGGCACTTGGATTATGTAGGTTAACTAGCGGGCACTTGGACTATCTAGGTTAACTAGCGGGCCCTTGGACGATGTAGGTTAACTAGCGGGCCCTTGGACGATCTAGGTTAACTAGCGGGTACGTGAACTATGTAGATTCCCCAGCGGGCCCTTGGACTATGTAGATTAACTAGCAGCACTTGGAGTATCTACATTAACCAGCGGGCCCTTGGACTATGTAGATTCCCTAGCGGGCACTTGGACTACGTAGGTTCCCTAGCGGGCACTTGGACTATGAATGTTCCCTACGGACACTTGAACTATGTAAGTTAACTACCGGGCACTTGGACTATGTATGTTAACTAGCGGGCCCTTGGACTACTTAGGTTAACTAGCGGACACTTGCACTATGTAGGTTACCTAGCGGGCACTTGGACTATCTAGGTTAACTAGCGGGCACTTGGACTATGTACGTTCCCTAGCGGGCACTTGGGCTATCTACGTTACCTAGCGGGCACTTGGACTATGTAGGTTAACGAACGGGCAATTGGACTATGTAGGTAACCTAATGGTCACTTGGACTGTCTAGGTTACCTAGCGGGAACTTGGACTATGTAGGTTAACTAGCGGGCACTTGGACTATCAAGGTTAACTAGCGGGCCCTTGCTCTATGTAGGTTAACTAGTAGGCCTTTGGACTATGTAAGTTAACTAGAGGGCACTTTGATGATCCTGGTTAACTAGCGGGCACTTGGACTATGTAGGTTACCTAGCGAGCACTTGGACTATGTAGGTTCTCTAGCGGGCACTTGGATTATGTAGGTTCCCTTTAGGGCACTTGGATTATGTAGGTTAACTAGCGGGCACTTGGACTATCTAGGTTAACTAGCGGGCCCTTGGACGATGTAGGTTAACTAGCGGGCCCTTGGACTATCTAGGTTAACTAGCGGGTACGTGAACTATGTAGATTCCCCAGTGGGCCCTTGGACTATGTAGATTAACTAGCAGCACTTGGAGTATCTACATTAACCAGCGGGCCCTTGGACTATGTAGATTCCCTAGCGGGCACTTGGACTACGTAGGTTCCCTAGCGGGCACTTGAACTATGAATGTTCCCTACGGACACTTGAACTATGTAAGTTAACTACCGGGCACTTGGACTATGTATGTTAACTAGCGGGCCCTTGGACTACTTAGGTTAACTAGCGGACACTTGCACTATGTAGGTTACCTAGCGGGCACTTGGACTATCTAGGTTAACTAGCGGGCACTTGGACTATGTACGTTCCCTAGCGGGCACTTGGGCTATCTACGTTACCTAGCGGGCACTTGGACTATGTAGGTTAACGAACGGGCAATTGGACTATGTAGGTAACCTAATGGTCACTTGGACTGTCTAGGTTACCTAGCGGGAACTTGGACTATGTAGGTTAACTAGCGGGCACTTGGACTATCAAGGTTAACTAGCGGGCCCTTGCTCTATGTAGGTTAACTAGTAGGCCTTTGGACTATGTAAGTTAACTAGAGGGCACTTTGATGATCCTGGTTAACTAGCGGGCACTTGGACTATCTAGGTTAACTAGCGGGCATTTGGACTATCTAGGTTAACTAGAGGGCACTTGGACTATGTAGGTTCCCTAGCAGATCCTTGGAATATGTAGATTCCCTAGCGGGCACTTGGACTATGTATGTTCCAGAGCGGGCACTTGGACAATGTAGGTTCCCTAGCAGGCACTTGGACTATGTAGGTTAACTAGGGGACACTTGGACGATCTAGGTTAACTAGCGGGTACTTGGACTATGTAGGTTAACTAGCAGGCCCTTGGACTATGTAGATTAAATAGCAGCACTTGGACTATCTACATTAACCAGCGGGCCCTTGGACTATGTAGATTCCCTAGCGGGCACTTGGACTACGTAGGTTCCCTAGCGGGCACTTGGACTATGTAGGTTCCCTAGGGGGCACTTGGACTATGTAGGTTTCCTAGCGGGCACTTGGACTATGTAGGTTAACTATCGGACACTTGGACGATCTAGGTTAACTAGCGGGTACTTGGACTATGTAGGTTAACTTGCGGGCCCTTGGACTATGTAGGTTTCCTAGCAGGCCCTTGGACTATCTAGGTTAACTAGCGGGCTCTTGGACTATGTAGATTCCCTAGCGGGCACTTGGACTATGTATGTTCCAGAGCGGGCACTTGGACAATGTAGGTTCCCTAGCAGGCACTTGGACTATGTAGGTTTCCTAGCGGGCACTTGGACTATGTAGGTTAACTAGCGGACACTTGGACGATCTAGGTTAACTAGCGGGTACTTGGACTATGTAGGTTAACTTGCGGGCCCTTGGACTATGTAGATTAACTAGCAGCACTTGGACTATATACATTAAACAGCGGGCCCTTGGAATATGTAGATTCCCTAGCGGGCACTTGGACTTTGAATGTTCCCTCCGGACACTTGAACTATGTAAGTTAACTACCGGGCACTTGGACTATGTATGTTAACTAGCGTGCCCTTGGACTACTTAGGTTAACTAGCGGACACTTGCACTATGTAGGTTACCTAGCGGGCACTTGGACTATCTAGGTTACCTAACGGGCACTTGGACTATGTAGGTTCCCTAGCGGGCACTTGGATGATATAGGTTCCCTATCGGGCACTTGGACTATGTAGGTAAACCAGCGGGCATTTGGACTATGTAGGTTACCTAGCGGGCACTTGGACTATGTAGGTTACCTATCGGGCACTTGGAGAATGTAGGTTAACTAGGGGGCACTAGGAAAATGTAGGTTACCTAGCGGACCCTTGGACTATCTAGGTTACTTAGGGGGAACCTGGACTATGTAGGTTAACTAGCGGGCACTTGGACTATCTAGGTTAACTAGCGAGCACTTGGACTATCTAGGTTAACTAGCGGGCATTTGGACTATTAGGGCCCCTAGCGGGCATTTGGACTATATTGGTAACCTCGCGGGCACTTGGACTGTCTAGGTTCCCTATCGGGCACTTGGGCTACGTAGGTTAACTAGCGGGCATTTGGACTATGTTGGTTTACTAGTGGGCACTTGCACGATCTAGGTTAACTAGAGGGCACTTGGACTATCTAGGATAACTAGCGGGCACTTGGACTATCTAGGTTAGCTATGGGCACTTGGACTATCTAGGTTAGCTAACGGGCATATGGACTAAGTACGTTCCCTATCGGGCACTTGGACTATGTAGGTTAACTAACGGGCTTTTGAACTATGTAGGTTACCTAGCGGGCACTTGGACTATGTAGGTTCCCTATCGGGCACGTGGAGAATGTAGGTTAACTAGGGGGCACTAGGACTATGTAGGTTACCTAGCGGGCCCTTGGACTATCTAGGTTACCTAGCGGGCATTTGGACTATGTAGGCTCCCTAGCGGGCATTTGGACTATATAGATTACCTAGCGGGCACTTAGACTTTGTAGGTTACCTAGCGTGCACTTGGACTATCTAGGTTACCTAGCTGGCACTTGAACTATCTACGTTACCTAGCGGGTACTTGGAGTATGTAGGTTACCTACCGGGCTGTTGGACTATCTAGGTTACCTAGCGGGCACTTGGACTATCTAGGTTAACTAACGGGTACTTGGACTATGTAGGTTCCCTAGAAGGCACTTGGAGACTGTAGGTTAACTAGGGGACACTAGGACAATGTAGTTTACCTAGCGGGCCCTTGGACTATCTAGGTTACCTAGGGAGAACTTGGACTATGTAGGTAAACTAGCGGGCACTAGGACAATCTAGGTTAGCTAGCGGGTACTTGGACTACGTAGGTTAACTAGCGGGCCCCTGGACTATGTAGATTAACTAGCAGCACTTGGACTATCTACGTTAACTAGCGGGCCCTTGGACTATGTAGATTCCCTAGCGGGCACTTGGACTATGTATGTTCCAGAGCGGGCACTTGAACTATGTAGGTTCCCTAGCGGGCACTTGGAGAATGTAGGTTAACTAGGGGACACTAGGACAATATAGGTTACCTAGCGGGCCCTTGGACTATCTAGGTTACCTAGGGAGAACTTGGACTATGTAGGTTAAGTAGTGGGCACTTGGACTATCTAGGTTACCTAGCAGGCACTTGGACTATGTAGGTTAACTAGCGGGCACTTGGACTATCTAGGTTACCTAGCGAGCACTTGGACTATGTACGTTCCCTAGCGGGCACTTGGACTATCTACATTACCTAGCGGGCACTTGGAGTATGTACGTTAACTAGCGGACACTTGGACTATGTACGTTTCCTAGCGGGTACTTGGACTATCTATGTTAACTAGCAGGCACCTGGACTATGTAGGTTCCCTATCGGGCACTTGGACTATCTAGGTTAACTAGCGAGCTCTTGGACTATCTAGGATAACTAGCGGGCACTTGGACTATTAGGGTCCCTAGCGGGCCTTTGTACTATATAGGTTACCTAGCGTGCACTTGGACTATGTAGGTTAACTAACTGGCACTTGGACTATGTAGGTAACCTAGTGGTCACTTTAACTGTCTACGTTACCTAGCGGGCCCTTGGACTATGTAGGTTAACTAGCGGGCACTAGGACGATCTAGGTTAACTAGCGGGTACTTGGACTATGTAGGTTAACTAGCGGGCCCTTGGACTATGTAGGTTAACTAGCGGACCCTTGGACTATGTAGGTTACCTAGCAGGCCCTTGGACTATGTAGATTCTCTAGCGGGCACTTGGACTATGTATGTTCCAGAGCGGGCACTTGGACTATGTAGGTTCCCTAGCAGGTACTTGGACTATGTAGGTTCCAGAGCGGGCACTTGGACTATCTAGGTTCCCTAGCGGGCACTTGGACTATGTAGGTTAACTAGCGGACACTTGGATGATCTAGGTTAACTAGCGGGTACTTGGACTATGTAGGTTAACTAGCGGGCCCCTAGACTATGTAGATTAACTAACAGCACTTGGACTACCTACGTTAACTAGCGGGCCCTTGGACTATGTAGATTCCCTAGCGGGCACTTGGAATATGTAGGTTCCCTAGCGGAGACTTGGACTATGTATTTGTTCTCTACGGACACTTGAATTATTTAAGTTAACTACTGGGCACTTGGACTATGTATGTTAACCTGCAGGCCCTTGGACTACTTAGTTTAACTAGCGGACACTTGCACTATGTAGGTAACCTAGCGGGCACTTGGACTATCTAGGTTACCTAACGGGCGCTTTGACTATGTAGGTTAACTAGCGGGCGCTTTGACTATGTAGGTTAACTAGCGGACACTTGCACTATGTAGGTTACCTAGCGGGCACTTGGACTATGTAGGTTAACTAGTAGGCCCTTCGACTATCTAGGTTACCTAGCAGGCACTTGGACTATATAGGTTAACTAGAGGGCACTTGCACTCTCTAGGTTACCTAGCGGGCACTTGGACTATGTAACTTCCCTAGCGGGCACCTGCACTATGTAGGTTACCTAGCAGACACTTGCACTATGTAGGTTACCTAGCGGGCACTTGGACTATGTAGGTTAACTAGAGGACACTTGGACGATCTAGGTTAACTAGAGGGCTCTTGGATGATGTAGGTTAACTAGCCAGTATTTGAACGATCTAGGTTAACTAGCGGGCACTTGGACGATCTAGGTTAACTAAGGGGCACTTGGACTATCAAAGTTAACAAGCGAGCCCTTGGACTATGTAGGTTAACTAGCGGGCCCTTGGACTATCTAGGTTACCTAGATAGCACTTAGACTATATAGGTTCCCTAGCAGGCACTTGCACTATCTAGGTTAACGAACTGGCACTTGGACTATGCAGGTAACCTAGCGGGCACTTGGACTGTCTAGGTTACATAGCGGGCACTTGGACTGTCTAGGTTACATAGCGGGCACTTGGACTTCTAGGTTATCGAACGGGCACTTGGACTATGTAGGTTGCCTAGGTGGCACTTGGACTGTCTATGTTAGGTAACGGGCACTAGAACTATCTAGGTGACCTAGCGGGCCCTTGGACTATGTATGTCCCCTATTGGGCACTTGGACTATCTTGATTCACTAGCGGCCACTTGGACTATCTAGGTTACCTATCGGGCACTTGGACTATGTAAGTTAACTAGCGGACACTTGCACGATCTAGGTTAACTAGCGGGCCCTTACACTATGTAGGTTAACTAGCGGGCCCATGGATTATGTAGGTTTACTAGCAGGCACTTGGACTATCTAGGTTAACTAGCGGGCACTTGGACTATGTAGTTTCCCTAGCGAGCATTTGGACTATTTAGGTTACCAAGCGGGCACTTGGACTATGTAGGTTACCTAGCGAGCACTTGGACTATGTAGGTTCTCTAGCGGGCACTTGGATTATGTAGGTTCCCTTTAGGGCACTTGGATTATGTAGGTTAACTAGCGGGCACTTGGACTATCTAGGTTAACTAGCGGGCCCTTGGACGATGTAGGTTAACTAGCGGGCCCTTGGACGATCTAGGTTAACTAGCGGGTACGTGAACTATGTAGATTCCCCAGCGGGCCCTTGGACTATGTAGATTAACTAGCAGCACTTGGAGTATCTACATTAACCAGCGGGCCCTTGGACTATGTAGATTCCCTAGCGGGCACTTGGACTACGTAGGTTCCCTAACGGGCACTTGGACTATGAATGTTCCCTACGGACACTTGAACTATGTAAGTTAACTACCGGGCACTTGGACTATGTATGTTAACTAGCGGGCCCTTGGACTACTTAGGTTAACTAGCGGACACTTGCACTATGTAGGTTACCTAGCGGGCACTTGGACTATCTAGGTTAACTAGCGGGCACTTGGACTATGTACGTTCCCTAGCGGGCACTTGGGCTATCTACGTTACCTAGCGGGCACTTGGACTATGTAGGTTAACGAACGGGCAATTGGACTATGTAGGTAACCTAATGGTCACTTGGACTGTCTAGGTTACCTAGCGGGAACTTGGACTATGTAGGTTAACTAGCGGGCACTTGGACTATCAAGGTTAACTAGCGGGCCCTTGCTCTATGTAGGTTAACTAGTAGGCCTTTGGACTATGTAAGTTAACTAGAGGGCACTTTGATGATCCTGGTTAACTAGCAGGCACTTGGACTATGTAGGTTACCTAGCGAGCACTTGGACTATGTAGGTTCTCTAGCGGGCACTTGGATTATGTAGGTTCCCTTTAGGGCACTTGGATTATGTAGGTTAACTAGCGGGCACTTGGACTATCTAGGTTAACTAGAGGGCCCTTGGACGATGTAGGTTAACTAGCGGGCCCTTGGACGATCTAGGTTAACTAGCGGGTACGTGAACTATGTAGATTCCCCAGCGGGCCCTTGGACTATGTAGATTAACTAGCAGCACTTGGAGTATCTACATTAACCAGCGGGCCCTTGGACTATGTAGATTCCCTAGCGGGCACTTGGACTACGTAGGTTCCCTAGCGGGCACTTGGACTATGAATGTTCCCTACGGACACTTGAACTATGTAAGTTAACTACCGGGCACTTGGACTATGTATGTTAACTAGCGGGCCCTTGGACTACTTAGGTTAACTAGCGGACACTTGCACTATGTAGGTTACCTAGCGGGCACTTGGACTATCTAGGTTAACTAGCGGGCACTTGGACTATGTACGTTCCCTAGCGGGCACTTGGGCTACCTACGTTACCTAGCGGGCACTTGGACTATGTAGGTTAACGAACGGGCAATTGGACTATGTAGGTAACCTAATGGTCACTTGGACTGTCTAGGTTACCTAGCGGGAACTTGGACTATGTAGGTTAACTAGCGGGCACTTGGACTATCAAGGTTAACTAGCGGGCCCTTGCTCTATGTAGGATAACTAGTAGGCCTTTGGACTATGTAAGTTAACTAGAGGGCACTTTGATGATCCTGGTTAACTAGCGGGCACTTGGACTATCTAGGTTAACTAGCGGGCATTTGGACTATCTAGGTTAACTAGAGGGCACTTGGACTATGTAGGTTCCCTAGCAGATCCTTGGAATATGTAGATTCCCTAGCGGGCACTTGGACTATGTATGTTCCAGAGCGGGCACTTGGACAATGTAGGTTCCCTAGCAGGCACTTGGACTATGAAGGTTAACTAGGGGACACTTGGACGATCTAGGTTAACAAGCTGGTACTTGGACTATGTAGGTTAACTAGCAGGCCCTTGGACTATGTAGATTAAATAGCAGCACTTGGACTATCTACATTAACCAGCGGGCCCTTGGACTATGTAGATTCCCTAGCGGGCACTTGGACTACGTAGGTTCCCTAGCGGGCACTTGGACTATGTATGTTCCCTAGGGGGCACTTGGACTATGTAGGTTTCCTAGCGGGCACTTGGACTATGTAGGTTAACTATCGGACACTTGGACGATCTAGGTTAACTAGCGAGTACTTGGACTATGTAGGTTAACTTGCGGGCCCTTGGACTATGTAGGTTTCCTAGCAGGCCCTTGGACTATCTAGGTTAACTAGCGGGCCCTTGGACTATGTAGATTCCCTAGCGGGCACTTGGACTATGTATGTTCCACGGCGGGCACTTGGACAATGTAGGTTCCCTAGCAGGCACTTGGACTATGTAGGTTTCCTAGCGGGCACTTGGACAATGTAGGTTAACTAGCGGACACTTGTACGATCTAGGTTAACTAGCGGGTACTTGGACTATGTAGGTTAACTTGCGGGCCCTTGGACTATGTAGATTAACTAGCAGCACTTGGACTATATACATTAAACAGCGGGCCCTTGGACTATGTAGATTCCCTAGCAGGCACTTGGTCTACGTAGTTTCCCTAGCGGGCACATGGACTATGTAGGTTCCCTAGCGGGCACTTGGACTATGAATGTTCCCTCCGGACACTTGAACTATGTAAGTTAACTACCGGGCACTTGGACTATGTATGTTAACTAGCGTGCCCTTGGACTACTTAGGTTAACTAGCGGACACTTGCACTATGTAGGTTACCTAGCGGGCACTTGGACTATCTAGGTTACCTAACGGGCACTTGGACTATGTAGGTTCCCTAGCGGGCACTTGGATGATATAGGTTCCCTATCGGGCACTTGGACTATGTAGGTTAACCAGCGGGCATTTGGACTATGTAGGTTACCTAGCGGGCACTTGGACTATGTAGGTTGCCTATCGGGCACTTGGAGAATGTAGGTTAACTAGGGGGCACTAGGAAAATGTAGGTTACCTAGCGGACCCTTGGACTATCTAGGTTACTTAGGGGGAACCTGGACTATGTAGGTTAACTAGTGGGCACTTGTACTATCTAGGTTACCTAGCAGCCCCTTGGATTATGTAGGTTAACTAGCGGGCACTTGGACTATCTAGGATACCTAGCGGGCACTTGGACTATGTACGTTCCCTAGCGGGCACTTGGACTATCTACGTTACCTAGCGGGCACTTGGACTATGTACGTTACCTAGCGGGCACTTAGACTATGTACGTTTCCTAGCGGGTACTTGGACTAGATAGGTTCCCTAGTGGGTACTTGGTCTATCTAGGTTAACTAGCGGGCACTTGGACTATCTAGGTTAACTAGCGGGCACTTGGACTATCTAGGTTAACTAGCGGGCATTTGGACAATTAGGGCCCCTAGCGGGCATTTGGACTATATTGGTAACCTAGCGGGCACTTGGACTGTCTAGGTTCCCTATCGGGCACTTGGGCTACGTAGGTTAACTAGCGGGCATTTGGACTATGTAGGTTTACTAGCGGGCACTTGGACGATCTAGGTTAACTAGAGGGCACTTGGACTATCTAGGATAACTAGCGGGCACTTGGACTATCTAGGTTAGCTAACGGGCACTTGGACTATCTAGGTTAGCTAACGGGAACATGGACTAAGTACGTTCCCTATCGGGCACTTGGACTATATAGGTTAACTAGCGGGCTTTTGAACTATGTAGGTTACCTAGCGGGCACTTGGACTATGTAGGTTCCCTATCGGGCACGTGGAGAATGTAGGTTAACTAGGGGGCACTAGGACTATGTAGGTTACCTAGCGGGCCCTTGGACTATCTAGGTTACCTAGCGGGCATTTGGACTATGTAGGCTCCCTAGCGGGCATTTGGACTATATAGATTACCTAGCGGGCACTTAGACTTTGTAGGTTACCTAGCGGGCACTTGGACTATCTAGGTTACCTAGCTGGCACTTGAACTATCTACGTTACCTAGCGGGTACTTGGAGTATGTAGGTTACCTACCGGGCTGTTGGACTATCTAGGTTACCTAGCGGGCACTTGGACTATCTAGGTTAACTAACGGGTACTTGGACTATGTAGGTTCCCTAGAAGGCACTTGGAGACTGTAGGTTAACTAGGGGACACTAGGACAATGTAGTTTACCCAGCGGGCCCTTGGACTATCTAGGTTACCTAGGGAGAACTTGGACTATGTAGGTAAACTAGCGGGCACTAGGACAATCTAGGTTAGCTAGCGGGTACTTGGACTACGTAGGTTAACTAGCGGACACTTGCACTATGTAGGTTACCTAGCGGGCACTTGGACTATCTAGGTTACCTAACGGGCACTTGGACTATGTAGGTTCCCTAGCGGGCACTTGGATGATATATGTTCCCTATCGGGCACTTGGACTATGTAGGTTAACCAGCGGGCATTTGGACTATGTAGGTTACCTAGCGGGCACTTGGACTATGTAGGTTGCCTATCGGGCACTTGGAGGATTTAGGTTAACTAGGGGGCACTAGGAAAATGTAGGTTACCTAGAGGACCCTTGGACTATCTAGGTTACTTAGGGGGAACCTGGACTATGTAGGTTAACTAGTGGGAACTTGTACTATCTAGGTTACCTAGCAGGCCCTTGGATTATGTAGGTTAACTAGCGGGCACTTGGACTATCTAGGTTACCTAGCGGGCACTTGGACTATGTACATTCCCTAGCGGGCACTTGGACTATCTACGTTACCTAGCGGGCACTTGGACTATGTACGTTACCTAGCGGGCACTTAGACTATGTACGTTTCCTAGCGGGTACTTGGACTAGATAGGTTCCCTAGTGGGTACTTGGTCTATCTAGGTTAACTAGCGGGCACTTGGACTATCTAGGTTAACTAGCGAGCACTTGGACTATCTAGGTTAACTAGCGGGCATTTGGACTATTAGGGCCCCTAGCGGGCATTTGGTCTATATTGGTAACCTAGCGGGCACTTGGACTGTCTAGGTTCCCTATCGGGCACTTGGGCTATGTAGGTTAACTAGCGGGCACTTGGACTATCTAGGTTAACTAGCGAGCACTTGGACTATCTAGGTTAAATAGCAGGCATTTGGACTATTAGGGCCCCTAGCGGGCATTTGGCTATAGTGGTAACCTAGCGGGCACTTGGACTGTCTAGGTTCCCTATCGGGCACTTGGGCTACGTAGGTTAACTAGCGGGCATTTGGACTATGTAGGTTTACTAGCGGGCACTTGGACGATCTAGGCTAACTAGAGGGCACTTGGACTATCTAGGATAACTAGCGGGCACTTGGACTATCTAGGTTAGCTAACGGGCACTTGGACTATCTAGGTTAGCTAACGGGCACATGGACTAAGTACGTTCCTTATCGGGCACTTGGACTATGTAGGTTAACTAGCGGGCTTTTGAACTATGTAGGTTACCTAGCGGGCACTTGGACTATGTAGGTTCCCTATCGGGCACGTGGAGAATGTAGTTTAACTAGGGGGCACTAGGACTATGTAGGTTACCTAGCGGGCCCTTGGACTATCTAGGTTACCTAGCGGGCATTTGGACTATGTAGGCTCCCTAGCGGGCATTTGGACTATATAGATTACCTAGCGGGCACTTAGACTTTGTAGGTTACCTAGCGGGCACTTGGACTATCTAGGTTACCTAGCTGGCACTTGAACTATCTACGTTACCTAGCGGGTACTTGGAGTATGTAGGTTACCTACCGGGCTGTTGGACTATCTAGGTTACCTAGCGGGCACTTGGACTATCTAGGTTAACTAACGGGTACTTGGACTATGTAGGTTCCCTAGAAGGCACTTGGAGACTGTAGGTTAACTAGGGGACACTAGGACAATGTAGTTTACCCAGCGGGCCCTTGGACTATCTAGGTTACCTAGGGAGAACTTGGACTATGTAGGTAAACTAGCGGGCACTAGGACAATCTAGGTTAGCTAGCGGGTACTTGGACTACGTAGGTTAACTAGCGGGCCCCTGGACTATGTAGATTAACTAGCGGCACTTGGACTATCTACGTTAACTAGCGGGCCCTTGGACTATGTAGATTCCCTAGCGGGCACTTGGACTATGTATGTTCCAGAGCGGGCACTTGAACTATGTAGGTTCCCTAGCGGGCACTTGGAGAATGTAGGTTAACTAGGGGACACTAGGACAATATAGGTTACCTAGCGGGCCCTTGGACTATCTAGGTTACCTAGGGAGAACTTGGACTATGTAGGTTAAGTAGTGGGCACTTGGACTATCTAGGTTACCTAGCAGGCACTTGGACTATGTAGGTTAACTAGCGGGCACTTGGACTATCTAGGTTACCTAGCGGGCACTTGGACTATGTACGTTCCCTAGCGGGCACTTGGAGTATGTACGTTAACTAGCGGGCACTTGGACTATGTACGTTTCCTAGCGGGTACTTGGACTATCTATGTTAACTAGCGGGCACCTGGACTATGTAGGTTCCCTATCGGGCACTTGGACTATGTAGGTTCCCTATCGGGCACTTGGACTATCTAGGTTAACTAGCGAGCTCTTGGACTATCTAGGATAACTAGCGGGCACTTGGACTATTAGGGTCCCTAGCGGGCATTTGTACTATATAGGTTACCTAGCGGGCACTTGGACTATGTAGGTTAACTAACTGGCACTTGGACTATGTAGGTAACCTAGTGGTCACTTTAACTGTCTACGTTACCTAGCGGGCCATTGGACTATGTAGGTTAACTAGCGGGCACTAGGACGATCTAGGTTAACTAGCGGGTACTTGGACTATGTAGGTTAACTAGCGGGCCCTTGGACTATGTAGGTTAACTAGCGGACCCTTGGACTATGTAGGTTACCTAGCAGGCCCTTGGACTATGTAGATTCCCTAGCGGGCACTTGGACTATGTATGTTCCAGAGCGGGCACTTGGACTATGTAGGTTCCCTAGCAGGTACTTGGACTATGTAGGTTCCAGAGCGGGCACTTGGACTATCTAGGTTCCCTAGCGGGCACTTGGACTATGTAGGTTAACTAGCGGACACTTGGATGATCTAGGTTAACTAGCGGGTGCTTGGACTATGTAGGTTAACTAGCGGGCCCCTAGACTATGTAGATTAACTAACAGCACTTGGACTACCTACGTTAACTAGCGGGCCCTTGGACTATGTAGATTCCCTAGCGGGCACTTGGAATATGTAGGTTCCCTAGCGGAGACTTGGACTATGTATTTGTTCTCTACGGACACTTGAACTATTTAAGTTAACTACTGGGCACTTGGACTATGTATGTTAACCTGCAGGCCCTTGGACTACTCAGGTTAACTAGCGGACACTTGCACTATGTAGGTAACCTAGCGGGCACTTGGACTATCTAGGTTACCTAACCGGTGCTTTGACTATGTAGGTTAACTAGCGGGCGCTTTGACTATGTAGGTTAACTAGCGGACACTTGCACTATGTAGGTTACCTAGCGGGCACTTGGACTATGTAGGTTAACTAGTAGGCCCTTCGACTATCTAGGTTACCTAGCAGGCACTTGGACTATGTAGGTTAACTAGAGGGCACTTGCACTCTCTAGGTTACCTAGCGGGCACTTGGACTATGTAACTTCCCTAGCGGGCACCTGCACTATGTAGGTTACCTAGCAGACACTTGCACTATGTAGGTTACCTAGCGGGCACTTGGACTATGTAGGTTAACTAGAGGACACTTGGACGATCTAGGTTAACTAGAGGGCCCTTGGATGATGTAGGTTAACTAGCCAGTATTTGAACGATCTAGGTTAACTAGCGGGCACTTGGACGATCTAGGTTAACTAAGGGGCACTTGGACTATCAAAGTTAACAAGCGAGCCCTTGGACTATGTAGGTTAACTAGCGGGCCCTTGGACTATCTAGGTTACCTAGATAGCACTTAGACTATATAGGTTCCCTAGCAGGCACTTGCACTATCTAGGTTAACGAACTGGCACTTGGACTATGCAGGTAACCTAGCGGGCACTTGGACTGTCTAGGTTACATAGCGGGCACTTGGACTGTCTAGGTTACATAGCGGGCACTTGGACTTCTAGGTTATCGAACGGGCACTTGGACTATGTAGGTTGCCTAGGTGGCACTTGGACTGTCTATGTTAGGTAACGGGCACTAGAACTATCTAGGTGACCTAGCGGGCCCTTGGACTATGTATGTCCCCTATTGGGCACTTGGACTATCTTGATTAACTAGCGGCCACTTGGACTATCTAGGTTACCTATCGGGCACTTGGACTATGTAAGTTAACTAGCGGACACTTGCACGATCTAGGTTAACTAGCGGGCCCTTACACTATGTAGGTTAACTAGCGGGCCCATGGATTATGTAGGTTTACTAGCAGGCACTTGGACTATCTAGGTTAACTAGCGGGCACTTGGACTATGTAGTTTCCCTAGCGAGCATTTGGACTATTTAGGTTACCAAGCGGGCACTTGGACTATGTAGGTTACCTAGCGAGCACTTGGACTATGTAGGTTCTCTAGCGGGCACTTGGATTATGTAGGTTCCCTTTAGGGCACTTGGATTATGTAGGTTAACTAGCGGGCACTTGGACTATCTAGGTTAACTAGCGGGCCCTTGGACGATGTAGGTTAACTAGCGGGCCCTTGGACGATCTAGGTTAACTAGCGGGTACGTGAACTATGTAGATTCCCCAGCGGGCCCTTGGACTATGTAGATTAACTAGCAGCACTTGGAGTATCTACATTAACCAGCGGGCCCTTGGACTATGTAGATTCCCTAGCGGGCACTTGGACTACGTAGGTTCCCTAGCGGGCACTTGGACTATGAATGTTCCCTACGGACACTTGAACTATGTAAGTTAACTACCGGGCACTTGGACTATGTATGTTAACTAGCGGGCCCTTGGACTACTTAGGTTAACTAGCGGACACTTGCACTATGTAGGTTACCTAGCGGGCACTTGGACTATCTAGGTTAACTAGCGGGCACTTGGACTATGTACGTTCCCTAGCGGGCACTTGGGCTATCTACGTTACCTAGCGGGCACTTGGACTATGTAGGTTAACGAACGGGCAATTGGACTATGTAGGTAACCTAATGGTCACTTGGACTGTCTAGGTTACCTAGCGGGAACTTGGACTATGTAGGTTAACTAGCGGGCACTTGGACTATCAAGGTTAACTAGCGGGCCCTTGCTCTATGTAGGTTAACTAGTAGGCCTTTGGACTATGTAAGTTAACTAGAGGGCACTTTGATGATCCTGGTTAACTAGCGGGCACTTGGACTATGTAGGTTACCTAGCGAGCACTTGGACTATGTAGGTTCTCTAGCGGGCACTTGGATTATGTAGGTTCCCTTTAGGGCACTTGGATTATGTAGGTTAACTAGCGGGCACTTGGACTATCTAGGTTAACTAGCGGGCCCTTGGACGATGTAGGTTAACTAGCGGGCCCTTGGACTATCTAGGTTAACTAGCGGGTACGTGAACTATGTAGATTCCCCAGCGGGCCCTTGGACTATGTAGATTAACTAGCAGCACTTGGAGTATCTACATTAACCAGCGGGCCCTTGGACTATGTAGATTCCCTAGCGGGCACTTGGACTACGTAGGTTCCCTAGCGGGCACTTGAACTATGAATGTTCCCTACGGACACTTGAACTATGTAAGTTAACTACCGGGCACTTGGACTATGTATGTTAACTAGCGGGCCCTTGGACTACTTAGGTTAACTAGCGGACACTTGCACTATGTAGGTTACCTAGCGGGCACTTGGACTATCTAGGTTAACTAGCGGGCACTTGGACTATGTACGTTCCCTAGCGGGCACTTGGGCTATCTACGTTACCTAGCGGGCACTTGGACTATGTAGGTTAACGAACGGGCAATTGGACTATGTAGGTAACCTAATGGTCACTTGGACTGTCTAGGTTACCTAGCGGGAACTTGGACTATGTAGGTTAACTAGCGGGCACTTGGACTATCAAGGTTAACTAGCGGGCCCTTGCTCTATGTAGGTTAACTAGTAGGCCTTTGGACTATGTAAGTTAACTAGAGGGCACTTTGATGATCCTGGTTAACTAGCGGGCACTTGGACTATCTAGGTTAACTAGCGGGCATTTGGACTATCTAGGTTAACTAGAGGGCACTTGGACTATGTAGGTTCCCTAGCAGATCCTTGGAATATGTAGATTCCCTAGCGGGCACTTGGACTATGTATGTTCCAGAGCGGGCACTTGGACAATGTAGGTTCCCTAGCAGGCACTTGGACTATGTAGGTTAACTAGGGGACACTTGGACGATCTAGGTTAACTAGCGGGTACTTGGACTATGTAGGTTAACTAGCAGGCCCTTGGACTATGTAGATTAAATAGCAGCACTTGGACTATCTACATTAACCAGCGGGCCCTTGGACTATGTAGATTCCCTAGCGGGCACTTGGACTACGTAGGTTCCCTAGCGGGCACTTGGACTATGTAGGTTCCCTAGGGGGCACTTGGACTATGTAGGTTTCCTAGCGGGCACTTGGACTATGTAGGTTAACTATCGGACACTTGGACGATCTAGGTTAACTAGCGGGTACTTGGACTATGTAGGTTAACTTGCGGGCCCTTGGACTATGTAGGTTTCCTAGCAGGCCCTTGGACTATCTAGGTTAACTAGCGGGCTCTTGGACTATGTAGATTCCCTAGCGGGCACTTGGACTATGTATGTTCCAGAGCGGGCACTTGGACAATGTAGGTTCCCTAGCAGGCACTTGGACTATGTAGGTTTCCTAGCGGGCACTTGGACTATGTAGGTTAACTAGCGGACACTTGGACGATCTAGGTTAACTAGCGGGTACTTGGACTATGTAGGTTAACTTGCGGGCCCTTGGACTATGTAGATTAACTAGCAGCACTTGGACTATATACATTAAACAGCGGGCCCTTGGAATATGTAGATTCCCTAGCGGGCACTTGGACTTTGAATGTTCCCTCCGGACACTTGAACTATGTAAGTTAACTACCGGGCACTTGGACTATGTATGTTAACTAGCGTGCCCTTGGACTACTTAGGTTAACTAGCGGACACTTGCACTATGTAGGTTACCTAGCGGGCACTTGGACTATCTAGGTTACCTAACGGGCACTTGGACTATGTAGGTTCCCTAGCGGGCACTTGGATGATATAGGTTCCCTATCGGGCACTTGGACTATGTAGGTAAACCAGCGGGCATTTGGACTATGTAGGTTACCTAGCGGGCACTTGGACTATGTAGGTTACCTATCGGGCACTTGGAGAATGTAGGTTAACTAGGGGGCACTAGGAAAATGTAGGTTACCTAGCGGACCCTTGGACTATCTAGGTTACTTAGGGGGAACCTGGACTATGTAGGTTAACTAGCGGGCACTTGGACTATCTAGGTTAACTAGCGAGCACTTGGACTATCTAGGTTAACTAGCGGGCATTTGGACTATTAGGGCCCCTAGCGGGCATTTGGACTATATTGGTAACCTCGCGGGCACTTGGACTGTCTAGGTTCCCTATCGGGCACTTGGGCTACGTAGGTTAACTAGCGGGCATTTGGACTATGTTGGTTTACTAGTGGGCACTTGCACGATCTAGGTTAACTAGAGGGCACTTGGACTATCTAGGATAACTAGCGGGCACTTGGACTATCTAGGTTAGCTATGGGCACTTGGACTATCTAGGTTAGCTAACGGGCATATGGACTAAGTACGTTCCCTATCGGGCACTTGGACTATGTAGGTTAACTAACGGGCTTTTGAACTATGTAGGTTACCTAGCGGGCACTTGGACTATGTAGGTTCCCTATCGGGCACGTGGAGAATGTAGGTTAACTAGGGGGCACTAGGACTATGTAGGTTACCTAGCGGGCCCTTGGACTATCTAGGTTACCTAGCGGGCATTTGGACTATGTAGGCTCCCTAGCGGGCATTTGGACTATATAGATTACCTAGCGGGCACTTAGACTTTGTAGGTTACCTAGCGGGCACTTGGACTATCTAGGTTACCTAGCTGGCACTTGAACTATCTACGTTACCTAGCGGGTACTTGGAGTATGTAGGTTACCTACCGGGCTGTTGGACTATCTAGGTTACCTAGCGGGCACTTGGACTATCTAGGTTAACTAACGGGTACTTGGACTATGTAGGTTCCCTAGAAGGCACTTGGAGACTGTAGGTTAACTAGGGGACACTAGGACAATGTAGTTTACCTAGCGGGCCCTTGGACTATCTAGGTTACCTAGGGAGAACTTGGACTATGTAGGTAAACTAGCGGGCACTAGGACAATCTAGGTTAGCTAGCGGGTACTAGGACTACGTAGGTTAACTAGCGGGCCCCTGGACTATGTAGATTAACTAGCAGCACTTGGACTATCTACGTTAACTAGCGGGCCCTTGGACTATGTAGATTCCCTAGCGGGCACTTGGACTATGTATGTTCCAGAGCGGGCACTTGAACTATGTAGGTTCCCTAGCGGGCACTTGGAGAATGTAGGTTAACTAGGGGACACTAGGACAATATAGGTTACCTAGCGGGCCCTTGGACTATCTAGGTTACCTAGGGAGAACTTGGACTATGTAGGTTAAGTAGTGGGCACTTGGACTATCTAGGTTACCTAGCAGGCACTTGGACTATGTAGGTTAACTAGCGGGCACTTGGACTATCTAGGTTACCTAGCGAGCACTTGGACTATCTACATTACCTAGCGGGCACTTGGAGTATGTACGTTAACTAGCGGACACTTGGACTATGTACGTTTCCTAGCGGGTACTTGGACTATCTATGTTAACTAGCAGGCACCTGGACTATGTAGGTTCCCTATCGGGCACTTGGACTATCTAGGTTAACTAGCGAGCTCTTGGACTATCTAGGATAACTAGCGGGCACTTGGACTATTAGGGTCCCTAGCGGGCCTTTGTACTATATAGGTTACCTAGCGTGCACTTGGACTATGTAGGTTAACTAACTGGCACTTGGACTATGTAGGTAACCTAGTGGTCACTTTAACTGTCTACGTTACCTAGCGGGCCCTTGGACTATGTAGGTTAACTAGCGGGCACTAGGACGATCTAGGTTAACTAGCGGGTACTTGGACTATGTAGGTTAACTAGCGGGCCCTTGGACTATGTAGGTTAACTAGCGGACCCTTGGACTATGTAGGTTACCTAGCAGGCCCTTGGACTATGTAGATTCCCTAGCGGGCACTTGGACTATGTATGTTCCAGAGCGGGCACTTGGACTATGTAGGTTCCCTAGAAGGTACTTGGACTATGTAGGTTCCAGAGCGGGCACTTGGACTATCTAGGTTCCCTAGCGGGCACTTGGACTATGTAGGTTAACTAGCGGACACTTGGATGATCTAGGTTAACTAGCGGGTACTTGGACTATGTAGGTTAACTAGCGGGCCCCTAGACTATGTAGATTAACTAACAGCACTTGGACTACCTACGTTAACTAGCGGGCCCTTGGACTATGTAGATTCCCTAGCGGGCACTTGGAATATGTAGGTTCCCTAGCGGAGACTTGGACTATGTATTTGTTCTCTACGGACACTTGAATTATTTAAGTTAACTACTGGGCACTTGGACTATGTATGTTAACCTGCAGGCCCTTGGACTACTTAGTTTAACTAGCGGACACTTGCACTATGTAGGTAACCTAGCGGGCACTTGGACTATCTAGGTTACCTAACGGGCGCTTTGACTATGTAGGTTAACTAGCGGGCGCTTTGACTATGTAGGTTAACTAGCGGACACTTGCACTATGTAGGTTACCTAGCGGGCACTTGGACTATGTAGGTTAACTAGTAGGCCCTTCGACTATCTAGGTTACCTAGCAGGCACTTGGACTATGTAGGTTAACTAGAGGGCACTTGCACTCTCTAGGTTACCTAGCGGGCACTTGGACTATGTAACTTCCCTAGCGGGCACCTGCACTATGTAGGTTACCTAGCAGACACTTGCACTATGTAGGTTACCTAGCGGGCACTTGGACTATGTAGGTTAACTAGAGGACACTTGGACGATCTAGGTTAACTAGAGGGCTCTTGGATGATGTAGGTTAACTAGCCAGTATTTGAACGATCTAGGTTAACTAGCGGGCACTTGGACGATCTAGGTTAACTAAGGGGCACTTGGACTATCAAAGTTAACAAGCGAGCCCTTGGACTATGTAGGTTAACTAGCGGGCCCTTGGACTATCTAGGTTACCTAGATAGCACTTAGACTATATAGGTTCCCTAGCAGGCACTTGCACTATCTAGGTTAACGAACTGGCACTTGGACTATGCAGGTAACCTAGCGGGCACTTGGACTGTCTAGGTTACATAGCGGGCACTTGGACTGTCTAGGTTACATAGCGGGCACTTGGACTTCTAGGTTATCGAACGGGCACTTGGACTATGTAGGTTGCCTAGGTGGCACTTGGACTGTCTATGTTAGGTAACGGGCACTAGAACTATCTAGGTGACCTAGCGGGCCCTTGGACTATGTATGTCCCCTATTGGGCACTTGGACTATCTTGATTCACTAGCGGCCACTTGGACTATCTAGGTTACCTATCGGGCACTTGGACTATGTAAGTTAACTAGCGGACACTTGCACGATCTAGGTTAACTAGCGGGCCCTTACACTATGTAGGTTAACTAGCGGGCCCATGGATTATGTAGGTTTACTAGCAGGCACTTGGACTATCTAGGTTAACTAGCGGGCACTTGGACTATGTAGTTTCCCTAGCGAGCATTTGGACTATTTAGGTTACCAAGCGGGCACTTGGACTATGTAGGTTACCTAGCGAGCACTTGGACTATGTAGGTTCTCTAGCGGGCACTTGGATTATGTAGGTTCCCTTTAGGGCACTTGGATTATGTAGGTTAACTAGCGGGCACTTGGACTATCTAGGTTAACTAGCGGGCCCTTGGACGATGTAGGTTAACTAGCGGGCCCTTGGACGATCTAGGTTAACTAGCGGGTACGTGAACTATGTAGATTCCCCAGCGGGCCCTTGGACTATGTAGATTAACTAGCAGCACTTGGAGTATCTACATTAACCAGCAGGCCCTTGGACTATGTAGATTCCCTAGCGGGCACTTGGACTACGTAGGTTCCCTAGCGGGCACTTGGACTATGAATGTTCCCTACGGACACTTGAACTATGTAAGTTAACTACCGGGCACTTGGACTATGTATGTTAACTAGCGGGCCCTTGGACTACTTAGGTTAACTAGCGGACACTTGCACTATGTAGGTTACCTAGCGGGCACTTGGACTATCTAGGTTAACTAGCGGGCACTTGGACTATGTACGTTCCCTAGCGGGCACTTGGGCTATCTACGTTACCTAGCGGGCACTTGGACTATGTAGGTTAACGAACGGGCAATTGGACTATGTAGGTAACCTAATGGTCACTTGGACTGTCTAGGTTACCTAGCGGGAACTTGGACTATGTAGGTTAACTAGCGGGCACTTGGACTATCAAGGTTAACTAGCGGGCCCTTGCTCTATGTAGGTTAACTAGTAGGCCTTTGGACTATGTAAGTTAACTAGAGGGCACTTTGATGATCCTGGTTAACTAGCAGGCACTTGGACTATGTAGGTTACCTAGCGAGCACTTGGACTATGTAGGTTCTCTAGCGGGCACTTGGATTATGTAGGTTCCCTTTAGGGCACTTGGATTATGTAGGTTAACTAGCGGGCACTTGGACTATCTAGGTTAACTAGCGGGCCCTTGGACGATGTAGGTTAACTAGCGGGCCCTTGGACGATCTAGGTTAACTAGCGGGTACGTGAACTATGTAGATTCCCCAGCGGGCCCTTGGACTATGTAGATTAACTAGCAGCACTTGGAGTATCTACATTAACCAGCGGGCCCTTGGACTATGTAGATTCCCTAGCGGGCACTTGGACTACGTAGGTTCCCTAGCGGGCACTTGGACTATGAATGTTCCCTACGGACACTTGAACTATGTAAGTTAACTACCGGGCACTTGGACTATGTATGTTAACTAGCGGGCCCTTGGACTACTTAGGTTAACTAGCGGACACTTGCACTATGTAGGTTACCTAGCGGGCACTTGGACTATCTAGGTTAACTAGCGGGCACTTGGACTATGTACGTTCCCTAGCGGGCACTTGGGCTACCTACGTTACCTAGCGGGCACTTGGACTATGTAGGTTAACGAACGGGCAATTGGACTATGTAGGTAACCTAATGGTCACTTGGACTGTCTAGGTTACCTAGCGGGAACTTGGACTATGTAGGTTAACTAGCGGGCACTTGGACTATCAAGGTTAACTAGCGGGCCCTTGCTCTATGTAGGATAACTAGTAGGCCTTTGGACTATGTAAGTTAACTAGAGGGCACTTTGATGATCCTGGTTAACTAGCGGGCACTTGGACTATCTAGGTTAACTAGCGGGCATTTGGACTATCTAGGTTAACTAGAGGGCACTTGGACTATGTAGGTTCCCTAGCAGATCCTTGGAATATGTAGATTCCCTAGCGGGCACTTGGACTATGTATGTTCCAGAGCGGGCACTTGGACAATGTAGGTTCCCTAGCAGGCACTTGGACTATGAAGGTTAACTAGGGGACACTAGGACGATCTAGGTTAACAAGCGGGTACTTGGACTATGTAGGTTAACTAGCAGGCCCTTGGACTATGTAGATTAAATAGCAGCACTTGGACTATCTACATTAACCAGCGGTCCCTTGGACTATGTAGATTCCCTAGCGGGCACTTGGACTACGTAGGTTCCCTAGCGGGCACTTGGACTATGTATGTTCCCTAGGGGGCACTTGGACTATGTAGGTTTCCTAGCGGGCACTTGGACTATGTAGGTTAACTATCGGACACTTGGACGATCTAGGTTAACTAGCGAGTACTTGGACTATGTAGGTTAACTTGCGGGCCCTTGGACTATGTAGGTTTCCTAACAGGCCCTTGGACTATCTAGGTTAACTAGCGGGCCCTTGGACTATGTAGATTCCCTAGCGGGCACTTGGACTATGTATGTTCCACGGCGGGCACTTGGACAATGTAGGTTCCCTAGCAGGCACTTGGACTATGTAGGTTTCCTAGCGGGCACTTGGACTATGTAGGTTAACTAGCGGACACTTGTACGATCTAGGTTAACTAGCGGGTACTTGGACTATGTAGGTTAACTTGCGGGCCCTTGGACTATGTAGATTAACTAGCAGCACTTGGACTATATACATTAAACAGCGGGCCCTTGGACTATGTAGATTCCCTAGCGGGCACTTGGTCTACGTAGTTTCCCTAGCGGGCACATGGACTATGTAGGTTCCCTAGCGGGCACTTGGACTATGAATGTTCCCTCCGGACACTTGAACTATGTAAGTTAACTACCGGGCACTTGGACTATGTATGTTAACTAGCGTGCCCTTGGACTACTTAGGTTAACTAGCGGACACTTGCACTATGTAGGTTACCTAGCGGGCACTTGGACTATCTAGGTTACCTAACGGGCACTTGGACTATGTAGGTTCCCTAGCGGGCACTTGGATGATATAGGTTCCCTATCGGGCACTTGGACTATGTAGGTTAACCAGCGGGCATTTGGACTATGTAGGTTACCTAGCGGGCACTTGGACTATGTAGGTTACCTATCGGGCACTTGGAGAATGTAGGTTAACTAGGGGGCACTAGGAAAATGTAGGTTACCTAGCGGACCCTTGGACTATCTAGGTTACTTAGGGGGAACCTGGACTATGTAGGTTAACTAGTGGGCACTTGTACTATCTAGGTTACCTAGCAGCCCCTTGGATTATGTAGGTTAACTAGCGGGCACTTGGACTATCTAGGATACCTAGCGGGCACTTGGACTATGTACGTTCCCTAGCGGGCACTTGGACTATCTACGTTACCTAGCGGGCACTTGGACTATGTACGTTACCTAGCGGGCACTTAGACTATGTACGTTTCCTAGCGGGTACTTGGACTAGATAGGTTCCCTAGTGGGTACTTGTTCTATCTAGGTTAACTAGCGGGCACTTGGACTATCTAGGTTAACTAGCGGGCACTTGGACTATCTAGGTTAACTAGCGGGCATTTGGACAATTAGGGCCCCTAGCGGGCATTTGGACTATATTGGTAACCTAGCGGGCACTTGGACTGTCTAGGTTCCCTATCGGGCACTTGGGCTACGTAGGTTAACTAGCGGGCATTTGGACTATGTAGGTTTACTAGCGGGCACTTGGACGATCTAGGTTAACTAGAGGGCACTTGGACTATCTAGGATAACTAGCGGGCACTTGGACTATCTAGGTTAGCTAACGGGCACTTGGACTATCTAGGTTAGCTAACGGGAACATGGACTAAGTACGTTCCCTATCGGGCACTTGGACTATGTAGGTTAACTAGCGGGCTTTTGAACTATGTAGGTTACCTAGCGGGCACTTGGACTATGTAGGTTCCCTATCGGGCACGTGGAGAATGTAGGTTAACTAGGGGGCACTAGGACTATGTAGGTTACCTAGCGGGCCCTTGGACTATCTAGGTTACCTAGCGGGCATTTGGACTATGTAGGCTCCCTAGCGGGCATTTGGACTATATAGATTACCTAGCGGGCACTTAGACTTTGTAGGTTACCTAGCGGGCACTTGGACTATCTAGGTTACCTAGCTGGCACTTGAACTATCTACGTTACCTAGCGGGTACTTGGAGTATGTAGGTTACCTACCGGGCTGTTGGACTATCTAGGTTACCTAGCGGGCACTTGGACTATCTAGGTTAACTAACGGGTACTTGGACTATGTAGGTTCCCTAGAAGGCACTTGGAGACTGTAGGTTAACTAGGGGACACTAGGACAATGTAGTTTACCTAGAGGGCCCTTGGACTATCTAGGTTACCTAGGGAGAACTTGGACTATGTAGGTAAACTAGCGGGCACTAGGACAATCTAGGTTAGCTAGCGGGTACTAGGACTACGTAGGTTAACTAGCGGGCCCCTGGACTATGTAGATTAACTAGCAGCACTTGGACTATCTACGTTAACTAGCGGGCCCTTGGAATATGTAGATTCCCTAGCGGGCACTTGGACTATGTATGTTCCAGAGCGGGCACTTGAACTATGTAGGTTCCCTAGCGGGCACTTGGAGAATGTAGGTTAACTAGGGGACACTAGGACAATATAGGTTACCTAGCGGGCCCTTGGACTATCTAGGTTACCTAGGGAGAACTTGGACTATGTAGGTTAAGTAGTGGGCACTTGGACTATCTAGGTTACCTAGCAGGCACTTGGACTATGTAGGTTAACTAGCGGGCACTTGGACTATCTAGGTTACCTAGCGGGCACTTGGACTATGTACGTTCCCTAGCGGGCACTTGGACTATCTACATTACCTAGCGGGCACTTGGAGTATGTACGTTAACTAGCGGGCACTTGGACTATCTACATTACCTAGCGGGCACTTGGAGTATGTACGTTAACTAGCGGGCACTTGGACTATGTACGTTTCCTAGCGGGTACTTGGACTATCTATGTTAACTAGCGGGCACCTGGACTATGTAGGTTCCCTATCGGGCACTTGGACTATCTAGGTTAACTAGCGAGCTCTTGGACTATCTAGGATAACTAGCGGGCACTTGGACTATTAGGGTCCCTAGCGGGCCTTTGTACTATATAGGTTACCTAGCGGGCACTTGGACTATGTAGGTTAACTAACTGGCACTTGGACTATGTAGGTAACCTAGTGGTCACTTTAACTGTCTACGTTACCAGCGGGCCCTTGGACTATGTAGGTTAACTAGCGGGCACTAGGACGATCTAGGTTAACTAGCGGGTACTTGGACTATGTAGGTTAACTAGCGGGCCCTTGGACTATGTAGGTTAACTAGCGGACCCTTGGACTATGTAGGTTACCTAGCAGGCCCTTGGACTATGTAGATTCCCTAGCGGGCACTTGGACTATGTAGGTTCCCTAGCAGGTACTTGGACTATGTAGGTTCCAGAGCGGGCACTTGGACTATCTAGGTTCCCTAGCCGGCACTTGGACTATGTAGGTTAACTAGCGGACACTTGGATGATCTAGGTTAACTAGCGGGTACTTGGACAATGTAGGTTAACTACCGGGTCCTTAGACTATGTAGATTAACTAACAGCACTTGGACTACCTACGTTAACTAGCGGGCCCTTGGACTATGTAGATTCCCTAGCGGGCACTTGGAATATGTAGGTTCCCTAGCGTGCACTTGGACTAGGTATGTTCCCTAGCGGAGACTTGGACTATGTATTTGTTCTCTACGGACACTTGAACTATTTAAGTTAACTACTGGGCACTTGGACTATGTATGTTAACCTGCAGGCCCTTGGACTACTTAGGTTAACTAGCGGACACTTGCACTATGTAGGTAACCTAGCGGGCACTTGGACTATCTAGGTTACCTAACGGGCGCTTTGACTATGTAGGTTAACTAGCGGGCGCTTTGACTATGTAGCTTAACTAGCGGACACTTGCACTATGTAGGTTACCTAGCGGGCACTTGGACTATGTAGGTTAACTAGTAGGCCCTTCGACTATCTAGGTTACCTAGCAGGCACTTGGACTATGTAGGTTAACTAGAGGGCACTTGCACTCTCTAGGTTACCTAGCGGGCACTTGGACTATGTAATTTCCCTAGCGGGCACCTGCACTATGTAGGTTACCTAGCAGACACTTGCACTATGTAGGTTACCTAGCGGGCACTTGGACTATGTAGGTTAACTAGAGGACACTTGGACGATCTAGGTTAACTAGAGGGCCCTTGGATGATGTAGGTTAACTAGCCAGTATTTGAACGATCTAGGTTAACTAGCGGGCACTTGGACGATCTAGGTTAACTAAGGGGCACTTGGACTATCAAAGTTAACAAGCGAGCCCTTGGACTATGTAGGTTAACTAGCGGGCCCTTGGACTATCTAGGTTACCTAGATAGCACTTAGACTATATAGGTTCCCTAGCAGGCACTTGCACTATCTAGGTTAACGAACTGGCACTTGGACTATGCAGGTAACCTAGCGGGCACTTGGACTGTCTAGGTTACATAGCGGGCACTTGGACTGTCTAGGTTACATAGCGGGCACTTGGACTTCTAGGTTATCGAACGGGCACTTGGACTATGTAGGTTGCCTAGGTGGCACTTGGACTGTCTATGTTAGGTAACGGGCACTAGAACTATCTAGGTGACCTAGCGGGCCCTTGGACTATGTATGTCCCCTATTGGGCACTTGGACTATCTTGATTCACTAGCGGCCACTTGGACTATCTAGGTTACCTATCGGGCACTTGGACTATGTAAGTTAACTAGCGGACACTTGCACGATCTAGGTTAACTAGCGGGCCCTTACACTATGTAGGTTAACTAGCGGGCCCATGGATTATGTAGGTTTACTAGCAGGCACTTGGACTATCTAGGTTAACTAGCGGGCACTTGGACTATGTAGTTTCCCTAGCGAGCATTTGGACTATTTAGGTTACCAAGCGGGCACTTGGACTATGTAGGTTACCTAGCGAGCACTTGGACTATGTAGGTTCTCTAGCGGGCACTTGGATTATGTAGGTTCCCTTTAGGGCACTTGGATTATGTAGGTTAACTAGCGGGCACTTGGACTATCTAGGTTAACTAGCGGGCCCTTGGACGATGTAGGTTAACTAGCGGGCCCTTGGACGATCTAGGTTAACTAGCGGGTACGTGAACTATGTAGATTCCCCAGCGGGCCCTTGGACTATGTAGATTAACTAGCAGCACTTGGAGTATCTACATTAACCAGCGGGCCCTTGGACTATGTAGATTCCCTAGCGGGCACTTGGACTACGTAGGTTCCCTAGCGGGCACTTGGACTATGAATGTTCCCTACGGACACTTGAACTATGTAAGTTAACTACCGGGCACTTGGACTATGTATGTTAACTAGCGGGCCCTTGGACTACTTAGGTTAACTAGCGGACACTTGCACTATGTAGGTTACCTAGCGGGCACTTGGACTATCTAGGTTAACTAGCGGGCACTTGGACTATGTACGTTCCCTAGCGGGCACTTGGGCTATCTACGTTACATAGCGGGCACTTGGACTATGTAGGTTAACGAACGGGCAATTGGACTATGTAGGTAACCTAATGGTCACTTGGACTGTCTAGGTTACCTAGCGGGAACTTGGACTATGTAGGTTAACTAGCGGGCACTTGGACTATCAAGGTTAACTAGCAGGCACTTGCTCTATGTAGGTTAACTAGTAGGCCTTTGGACTATGTAAGTTAACTAGAGGGCACTTTGATGATCCTGGTTAACTAGCGGGCACTTGGACTATCTAGGTTAACTAGCGGGCATTTGGACTATCTAGGTTAACTAGAGGGCACTTGGACTATGTAGGTTCCCTAGCAGATCCTTGGAATATGTAGATTCCCTAGCGGGCACTTGGACTATGTATGTTCCAGAGCGGGCACTTGGACAATGTAGGTTCCCTAGCAGGCACTTGGACTATGTAGGTTAACTAGGGGACACTTGGACGATCTAGGTTAACTAGCGGGTACTTGGACTATGTAGGTTAACTAGCAGGCCCTTGGACTATGTAGATTAAATAGCAGCACTTGGACTATCTACATTAACCAGCGGGCCCTTGGACTATGTAGATTCCCTAGCGGGCATTTGGACTACGTAGGTTCCCTAGCGGGCACTTGGACTATGTAGGTTCCCTAGGGGGCACTTGGACTATGAATGTTCCCTACGGACACTTGAACTATGTAAGTTAACTACCGGGCACTTGGACTATGTATATTAACTAGCGGGCCCTTGGACTACTTATGTTAACTAGCAGACACTGGCACTATGTAGGTTACCTAGCGGGCACTTGGACTATCTAGGTTACCTAACGGGCACTTGGACTATGTGGGTTCCCTAGCAGGCACTTGGATTATATAGGTTCCCTATTGGGCACTTGGACTATGTAGGTTAACTAGTGGGCACTTGGACTATCTAGGTTACCTAGCAGGCACTTGGACTATGTAGGTTAACTAGCGGGCAATTGGACCATGTACGTTTCCTAGCGGGCACTTGGACTATCTACGTTACCTAGCGGGCATTTGGACTATCTAGGTTACCTAATGGGCACTTGGACTATGTACATTTCCTAGCGGGTACTTGGACTAGATAGGTTCCCTAGCGGGCACTTGGTCTATCTAGGTTAACTAGCGGGCACTTGGACTATCTAGGTTAACTGGCGAGCACTTGGACTATCTAGGTTAACTAGCGGGCATTTGGACTATTAGGGCCCCTAGCGGGCATTTGGAGTGGGCCCTTGGACTATGTAGGTTAACTAGCGGGCACTTGGACAATCTAGGTTAACTAGCGGGCACTTGGGCGATCTAGGTTAACTAGCGGGCACTTGAACTATCAAAGTGAACAAGTGAGCCCTTGGACTATGTTGGTTAACTTGCGGGCCCTTGGACTATCTGGGTTACCTAGCGCGCACTTGGACTATATAGGTTACCTAGCGGGCACTTGGACTATGTAGGTTACCTAGTGGGCACTTGGATTATCTAGGTTAACGAACGGGCACTTGGAATATGCAGGTAACCAAGCGGGCACTTGGACTGTCTAGGTTATCTAGCGGACACTTGGACTTCTAGGTTAACGAACGGGCTCTTGGACTATGTAGGTTGCCTAGCCGGCACTTGGACTATCTAGGTTAGGTAACAGGCACTTGGACTATCTAGGTTACCTAACGGGCACTTTGACTATCTAGGTTACATAGCGTGCACTTGGACTATGTAGGTTAACTAGCGAGCACTTGGACTCTAGGTTACCTTACGGGCACTTGAACTATCTAGGTTACCTAGCGGGCCCTTGGACTATGTAGGTTTCCAGGCAGGCCCTTGGATTATCTAGGTTAACTAGCGGGCCCTTGGACTATGTAGATTCCCTAGCGGGCACTTGGACAATGTAGGTTCCCTAGCAGGCACTTGGATTATGTAGGTTCCCTTGCGGGCACTTGGACTATGTAGGTTAACTAGCGGACACTTGGACGATCTAGGTTAACTAGCGGGTACTTAGACGATGTAGGTTAACTTGCGGGCCCTTGGACTATGTAGATTAACTAGCAGCACTTGGACTATCTACATTAACCAGCGGGCCCTTGGACTATGTAGATTCCCTAGAGGGCACTTGGACTATGTAGGTTCCCTAGCGGGCACTTGGACTATGTAGGTTCCCTAGCAGGCACTTGGACTATGAATGTTCCCTACGGACACTTGAACTATGTAAGTTAACTACCGTGCACTTGGACTATGTATGTTAACTAGCGGGCCCTTGGACTACTTAGGTTAACTAGCGGACACTTGCAATATGTAGGTTACCTAGCGGGCACTTGGACTATGTAGGTTAACTAGCGGGCTTTTGGACTATGTAGGTTACCTAACGGGCACTTGGACTATGTAGGTTGCCTATCGGGCACTTGGAGAATGTATGTTACCTAGGGGGCACTAGGACAATGTAGGTTACCTAGCGGACCCTTGGACTATCTAGGTTACTTAGGGGGAACCTGGACTATGTAGTTTAACTAGTGGGCACTTGTACTATCTAGGTTACCTAGCAGGCACTTGGACTATGTAGGTTAACTAGCGGGCACTTGGACTATCTAGGTTACCTAGCGGGCACTTGGACTATGTACGTTCCCTAGCGGGCACTTGGACTATCTACGTTACCTAGCGGGCACTTGGACTATGTACGTTACCTAGCGGGCACTTAGACTATGTACGTTTCCTAGCGGGTACTTGGACTAGATAGGTTCCCTAGTGGGTACTTGGTCTATCTAGGTAAAGTAGCGGGCACTTGGACTATCTAGGTTAACTAGCGAGCACTTGGACTATCTAGGTTAACCAACGAGCACCTGGACTATCTAGGTTAACTAGCGGGCATTTGGACTATTAGGGCCCATATCGGGCATTTGGACTATATTGGTTCCCTAGCGGGCACTTGGACTATGAATGTTCCCTACGGACACTTGAACTATGTAAGTTAACTACCGTGCACTTGGACTATGTATGTTAACTAGCGGGCCCTTGGACTACTTAGGTTAACTAGCGGGCACTTGGACTATGTACGTTCCCTAGCGGGCACTTGCACTATGTAGGTTAACTAGCGGGCTTTTGAACTATGTAGGGTACCTAGCGGGCACTTGGACTATGCAGGTTCCCTATCGGGCACTTGGAGAATGTAGGTTAACTAGGGGGCACTAGGACTATGTAGGTTACCTAGCGGGCCCTTGGACTATCTAGGTTACCTAGCGGGCATTTGGACTATGTAGGCTCCCTAGCGGGCATTTGGACTATATAGATTACCTAGCGGGCACTTAGACTTTGTAGGTTACCTAGCGGGCACTTGGACTATCTAGGTTACCTAGCTGGCACTTGAACTATCTACGTTACCTAGCGGGTACTTGGAGTATGTAGGTTACCTACCGGGGTGTTGGACTATCTAGGTTACCTAGCGGGCACTTGGACTATCTAGGTTAACTAACGGGTACTTGGACTATGTAGGTTCCCTAGAAGGCACTTGGAGACTGTAGGTTAACTAGGGGACACTAGGACAATGTAGTTTACCTAGCGGGCCCTTGGACTATCTAGGTTACCTAGGGAGAACTTGGACTATGTAGGTAAACTAGCGGGCACTAGGAAAATCTAGGTTAACTAGCGGGTACTTGGACTACGTAGGTTAACTAGCGGGCCCCTGGACTATGCAGATTAACTAGCGGCACTTGGACTATCTACGTTAACTAGCGGGCCCTTGGACTATGTAGATTTCCTAGCGGGCACTTGGACTATGTATGTTCTAGAGCGGGCACTTGAACTATGTAGGTTCCCTAGCGGGCACTTGGAGAATGTAGGTTAACGAGGGGACACCAGGACAATATAGGTTACCTTGCGGGCCCTTGGACTATCTATGTTACCTAGGGAGAACTTGGACTATGTAGGTTAACTAGTGGGCACTTGGACTATCTAGGTTACCTAGCAGGCACTTGGACTATGTAGGTTAACTAGCAGGCACTTGGACTATCTAGGTTACCTAGCGGGCACTTGGACTATGTACGTTCCCTAGCGGACACTTGGACTATAAACTTTACCTAGCGGGCACTTGGACTATGTACGTTAACTAGCGGGCACTTGGACTATGTACGTTTCCTAGCGGGTACTTGGACTATCTATGTTAACTAGCGGGCACCTGGACTATGTAGGTTCCCTATTGGGCACTTGGACTATCTAGGTTAACTAGCGAGCTCTTGGACTATCTAGGATAACTAGCGGGCACTTGGACTATTAGGGTCCCTAGCGGGCATTTGTACTATATAGGTTACCTAGCAGGCACTTGGACTATGTAGGTTAACTAACTGGCACTTGGACTATGTAGGTAACCTAGTGGTCACTTTAACTCTCTACGTTACCTAGCGGGCCCTTGGACTATGTAGGTTAACTAGCGGGCACTAGGACGATCTAGGTTAACTAGCGGGTACTTGGACTATGTAGGTTAACTAGCGGGCCCTTGGACTATGTAGGTTAACTAGCGGGCTCTTGGACTATGTAGGTTACCTGGCGGGCCCTTGTACTATGTAGATTCCCTAGCGGGCACTTGGACTATGTATGTTCCAGAGCGGTCACTTGGACTATGTAGGTTCCCTAGCAGGTACTTGGACTATGTAGGTTCCAGAGCGGGCACTTGGACTATGTATGTTCCCTAGCGGGCACTTGGACTATGTATGTTCCCTAGCGGAGACTTGGACTATGTATTTGTTCTCTACGGACACTTGAACTATTTAAGTTAACTACCGGGCACTTGGACTATGTATGTTAACCTGCGGGCCCTTGGACTACTTAGGTTAACTAGCGGACAGTTGCACTATGTAGGTAACCTAGCGGGCACTTGGACTATCTAGGTTAACTAACGGACACTTGCACTATGTAGGTTACCTAGCGGGCACTTGGACTATGTAGGTTAACTAAAGGGCACTTGCACTCTCTAGGTTACCTAGCGGGCACTTGGACTATGTACCTTCCCTAGCGGGCACTTGGACAATCTATGTTAACTAGCGGGCACTTGGACTATGTAGGTTACCTAGGAGACACTTGCACTATGTAGGTTACCTAGCGGGCACTTGGACTATGTAGGTTAACTAGAGGACACTTGGACGATCTAGGTTAACTAGAGGGCCCTTGGATGATGTAGGTTAACTAGCCAGTACTTGAACGATCTAGGTTAACTAGCGGGCACTTGGACGATCTAGGTTACCTAGATAGCACTTAGACTATATAGGTTCCCTAGCGGGCACTTGCACTATCTAGGTTAACGAACGGGCACTTGGACTATGCAGGTAACCTAGCGGTCACTTGGACTGTCTAGGTTACATAGCGGGCACTTGGACTGTCTAAGTTACATAGCGGACACTTGGGCTTCTAGGTTAACGAACGGGCACTTGGACTATGTAGGTTGCCTAGCGGGCACTTGGACTGTCTAGGTTAGGTAACGGGCACTAGAACTATCTAGGTGACCTAGCGGGCCCTTGGACTATGTACGTCCCTATTGGGCACTTGGACTATCTTGGTTAACTAGCGGCCACTTGGACTATCTAGGCTACCTATCGGGCACTTGGACTATGTAAGTTAACTAGCGGACACTTGCACGATCTAGGTTAACTAGCGGGCCCTTACACTATGCAAGTTAACTAGCGGGACCATGGATTATGTAGGTTTACTAGCAGGAACTTGGACTATCTAGTTTAACTAGCGGGCACTTGGACTATGTAGTTTCCCTAGCGAGCATTTGGACTATTTAGGTTACCAAGCGGGCACTTGGACTATGTAGGTTACCTAGTGAGCATTTGGATTATATAGGTTCCCTAGCGGGCACTTGGATTATGTAGGTTCCCTTTAGGGCACTTGGATTATGTAGGTTAACTAGCGGGCACTTGGACTATCTAGGTTAACTAGCGGGCCCTTGGACGATGTAGGTTAACTAGCGGGCCCTTGGACGATCTAGGTTAACTAGCGGTTACGTGAACTATGTAGGTTAACTAGCGGGCCATTGGACTATGTAGATTAACTAGCCGCACTTGGACTATCTACGTTAACTAGCGGGCCCTTGGACTATGTAGATTCCCTAGCGGGCACTTGGACTATGTAGATTAACTAGCAGCACTTGGACTATATACATTAACCAGCGGGCCCTTGGAATATGTAGATTCCCTAGCGGGCACTTGGACTACGTAGGTTCCCTAGCGGGCACTTGGACTATGAATGTTCCCTACGGACACTTGAACTATGTAAGTTAACTACCGGGCACTTGGACTATGTATGTTAACTAGCGGGCCCTTGGACTACTTAGGTTAACTAGCGGACACTTGCACTATGTAGGTTACCTAGTGGGCACTTGGACTATCTAGGTTAACTAGCGGGCACTTGGACTATGTACGTTCCCTAGCGGGCACTTGGACTATCTACGTTACCTAGCGGGCACTTGGACTATGTAGGTTAACGAACGGGCACTTGGACTATGTAGGTAACCTAATGGTCACTTGGACTGTCTAGGTTACCTAGCGGGAACTTGGACTATGTAGGTTAACTAGCGGGCACTTGGACTATCAAGGTTAACTAGCGGGCCCTTGCTCTATGTAGGTTAACTAGTAGGCCTTTGGACTATGTAAGTTAACTAGAGGGCACTTTGATGATCCTGGTTAACTAGCGGGCACTTGGACTATCTAGGTTAACTAGCGGGCATTTGGACTATCTAGGTTAACTAGAGGGCACTTGGACTATGTAGGTTCCCTAGCGGGCACTTAGACTATGTAGGTTCCCTAGCGGGCACTTGGACTATATAGGTTAACTAGCGGGCACTGGGACTATGTAGGTTAACTAGCGGGCATTTGGACTATGTAGGTTACCTAGCGGGCACTTGTACTATGTAGGTTGCCTATCGGGCACTTGGAGAATGTAGGTTAACTAGGGGGCACTAGGACAATGTAGGTTACCTAGCGGACCCTTGGACTATCTAGGTTACTTAGGGGGAACCTGGACTATGTAGGGTTAATTAGTGGGCACTTGGACTATCTAGGTTATCTAGCAGGCACTTGGACTATGTAGGTTAACTAGCGGGCACTTGGACTATCTACGTTACCTAGCGGGCACTTGGACTATGTACGTTACCTAGCGGGCACTTGGACTATGTACATTTCCTAGCGGGTACTTGGAATAGATAGGTTCCCTAGCGGGTACTTGGTCTATCTAGGTTAACTAGCGGGCACTTGGACTATCTAGGTTAACTAGCGAGCACTTGGACTATCTAGGTTAACTAGCGGGCACTTGGACTATCTAGGTTAACTAGCGGGCCCATGGAGTATGTAGGTTACCTAGCGGGCCCTTGGACTATGTAGATTAACTAGCTGGTACTTGGTTATGTAGGTTAACTAGCGGGCCCTTGGACTATGTAGGTTTACTAGCGGGCACTTGGACTATCTAGGTTACCTAACGGGCACTTGGACTGTCTAGGTTACATAGCGGGCACTTGGACTTCTAGGTTAACGAATGGGTACTTGGACTATGTAGGTTGCCTAGCTGGCACTTGGACTGTCTAGGTTAGGTAACGGGCACTAGAACTATCTTGGTTACCTAGCGGGCCCTTGGACTATGTACGTCCCCTATTGGGCACTTGGACTATCTTGGTTAACTAGCGGCCACTTGGACTATCTAGGTTCCCTAGCGGGCACTTGGACTATGTAAGTTAACTAGCGGACACTTGCACGATCTAGGTTAAATAGCGGGCCCTTACACTATGTAGGTTAACTAGCGGGCCCATGGATTATGTAGGTTTACTAGCAGGAACTTGGACTATCTAGGTTAACTAGTGGGCACTTGGACTATGTAGTTTCCCTAGCGAGCATTTGGAATATTTTGGTTACCAAGCGGGCACTTGACTATGTAGGTTACCTAGCGAGCAATTGGACTATGTAGGTTCCCTAGCGGGCACTTGGATTATGTAGGTTCCCTTTAGGGCACTTGGATTATGTAGGTTGACTAGCGGGCACTTGGACTATCTAGGTTAACTAGCGGGCCCTTGGACGATGTAGGTTAACTAGCGGGCCCTTGGACGATCTAGGTTAACTAGCGGGTACGTGAACTATGTAGGTTAACTAGTGGGCCCTTGGACTATGTAGATTATGCAGCCGCACATGGACTATCTACGTTAACTAGAGGGCCCTTGGACTATGTAGATTCCCTAGTGGGCACTTGGACTATGTAGATTAACTAGCAGCACTTGGACTATATACATTAACCAGCGGGCCCTTGGAATATGTAGATTCCCTAGCGGGCACTTGGACTACGTAGGTTCCCTAGCGGGCACTTGGACTATGAATGTTCCCTACGGACACTTGAACTATGTAAGTTAACTACCGGGCACTTGGACTATGTATGTTAACTAGCGGGCCCTTGGACTACTTAGGTTAACTAGCGGACACTTGCACTATGTAGGTTACCTAGCGGGCACTTGGACTATCTAGGTTAACTAGCGGGCACTTGGACTATGTACGTTCCCTAGCGGGCACTTTGGCTATCTACGTTACCTAGCGGGCACTTGGACTATATAGGTTAATGAACGGGCACTTGGACTATGTAGGTAACCTAATGGTCACTTGGACTGTCTAGGTTACCTAGCGGGAACTTGGACTATGTAAGTTAACTAGTGGGCACTTGCACGATCTAGGTTAACTAGCGGGCCCTTACACTATGTAGGTTAACTAGCGGGCCCATGGATTATGTAGGTTTACTAGCAGGAACTTGGACTATCTAGGTTAACTAGTGGGCACTTGGACTATGTAGTTTCCCTAGCGAGCATTTGGAATATTTTGGTTACCAAGCGGGCACTTGACTATGTAGGTTACCTAGCGAGCAATTGGACTATGTAGGTTCCCTAGCGGGCACTTGGATTATGTAGGTTCCCTTTAGGGCACTTGGATTATGTAGGTTGACTAGCGGGCACTTGGACTATCTAGGTTAACTAGCGGGCCCTTGGACGATGTAGGTTAACTAGCGGGCCCTTGGACGATCTAGGTTAACTAGCGGGTACGTGAACTATGTAGGTTAACTAGCGGGCCCTTGGACTATGTAGATTATGCAGCCGCACATGGACTATCTACGTTAACTAGAGGGCCCTTGGACTATGTAGATTCCCTAGCGGGCACTTGGACTATGTAGATTAACTAGCAGCACTTGGACTATATACATTAACCAGCGGGCCCTTGGAATATGTAGATTCCCTAGCGGGCACTTGGACTACGTAGGTTCCCTAGCGGGCACTTGGACTATGAATGTTCCCTACGGACACTTGAACTATGTAAGTTAACTACCGGGCACTTGGACTATGTATGTTAACTAGCGGGCCCTTGGACTACTTAGGTTAACTAGCGGACACTTGCACTATGTAGGTTACCTAGCGGGCACTTGGACTATCTAGGTTAACTAGCGGGCACTTGGACTATGTACGTTCCCTAGCGGGCACTTTGGCTATCTACGTTACCTAGCGGGCACTTGGACTATATAGGTTAATGAACGGGCACTTGGACTATGTAGGTAACCTAATGGTCACTTGGACTGTCTAGGTTACCTAGCGGGAACTTGGACTATGTAAGTTAACTAGTGGGCACTTGGACTATCAAGGTTTACTAGCGGGCCCTTGCTCTATGTAGGTTAACTAGTAGGCCTTTGGACTATGTAAGTTAACTAGAGGACACTTTGATGATCCTGGTTAACTAGCGGGCACTTGGACTATCTAGGTTAACTAGCGGGCATTTGGACTATCTAGGTTAACTAGAGGGCACTTGGACTATGTAGGTTCCCTAGCGGGCACTTAGACTATGTAGGTTCCCTAGTGGGCACTTGGACTATATAGGTTAACTAGCGGGCACTGGGACTATGTAGGTTAACTAGCGGGCATTTGGACTATGTAGGTTACCTAGCGGGCACTTGTACTATGTAGGTTGCCTATCGGGCACTTGGAGAACGTAGGTTAACTAGGGGGCACTAGGACAATGTAGGTTACCTAGCGGACCCTTGGACTATCTAGGTTACTTAGGGGGAACCTGGACTATGTAGGTTAATTAGTGGGCACTTGGACTATCTACGTTACCTAGCAGGCACTTGGACTATGTAGGTTAACTAGCGGGCACATGGACTATCTACGTTACCTAGCGGACACTTGGACCATGTACGTTACCTAGCGGGCACTTGGACTATGTACGTTTCCTAGCGGGTACTTGGACTAGATAGGTTCCCTAGCGGGTACTTGGTCTATTTAGGTTAACTAGCGGGCACTTGGACTATCTAGGTTAACTAGCGAGCACATGGACTATCTAGGTTGACTAGCGGGCACTTGGACTATCTAAGTTAACTAGCGAGCACTTGGACTATCTAGGTTAACTAGCGGGTCCATGGGGTATGTAGGTTACCTAGCGGGCCCTTGGACTATGTAGATTAACTAGCTGGTACTTGGACTATGTAGGTTAACTAGCGGGCCCTTGGACTATGTAGGTTTACTAGCGGGCACTTGGACTATCTAGGTTACCTAACGGGCACTTGGACTATGTAGGTTCCCTAGCGGGCACTTGGATAATATATGTTCCCTATCGGGCACTGGGACTATGTAGGTTAACTAGCGGGCATTTGGACTATGTAGGTTACCTAGCGGGCACTTGTACTATGTAGGTTGCCTATCGGGCACTTGGAGAAAGTAGGTTAACTAGGGGGCACTAGGACAATGTAGGTTACCTAGCAGACCCTTGGACTATCTAGGTTACTTAGGGGGAACCTGGACTATGTAGGGTTAATTAGTGGGCACTTGGACTATCTAGGTTACCTAGCGGGCACTTGGACTATGTACGTTCCCTAGCGGGCACTTGGACTATCTACGTTACCTAGCGGGCCCTTGGACTATGTACGTTCCCTAGCGGGCACATGGACTATGTACGTTTCCTAGCAGGTACTTGGACTAGATAGGTTCCCTAGCGGGTACTTGGTCTATCTAGATTAACACACGGGCACTTGGACTATCTAGGTTAACTAACGAGCACATGGTCTATCTAGATTAACAAGCGGGCACTTGGACTATCTAGGTTAACTAGCGAGCACTTGGACTATCTAGGTTAACTAGCGGGCACTTGGACTATCTAGGTTAACTAGTGAGCACGTGGACTATCTAGGTTAACTAGCGGGCCCTTGGAGTATGTAGGTTACCTAGCGGGCACATGGATGATCTAGGTTAACTAGAGGACACTTGGACCATCTAGGTTAACTAGCGGGCACTTGGATGATCATTGTTAACTAGCGGGCACTTGGACTATCTAGGTTAGCTAACGGGCACATGGACTAATTACGTCCCTTAGTGGGCACTTGGACTATCTAGGTTAACTAGCGGGCACTTGGACTATCTAGGTTACCTAGCTGGCACTTGGACTATGAAGGTTCCCTAGCGGGCACTTGGACTATGTAGGTGAACTAGCGGGCCCTTGGACTATCTAGGTTAGCTAACTGGCACGTGGACTATGTAGGTTAACTAGCGGACACTTGCACGATCTAGATTAACTAGCGGGCTCTTGCACTATGTAGGTTACCTTGCGGGCCCACTGACTATGTAGGTTAACTAGCGGGCACTTGGACGATCTAGGTTAACTAGCGGGCACTTGGACGATATAGTTTAACTAGCGGGCACTTGGATTATCTAGGTTAGCTAGCGGGCTCTTGCACTATGTAGGTTAACTAGCGGGCCCATTGACTATCTAGGTTAACTAGCGGGCCCATTGACTATTTAGGTTACCTAGCAGGCACTTGGACTATGTAGGTTAACTAGCGGGCACTTGGACTATCTAGGTTACGTAGCGGGCACTTGGACTATGTACGTTCCCTAGCGGGCACTTGGACTATCTACCTTACCTAGCGGGCACTTGGACTATGTACGTTAACTAGAGGGCACTTGGACTATGTACGTTTCCTAGCGGGTACTTGGACTATCTATGTTAACTAGCGGGCACTTGGACTATGTAGGTTCCCTATGGGGCACTTGGACTAGGTAGGTTCCCTAGCGGGCACTTGGTCTATCTAGGTTAATTAGCGGGCACTTGGACTATCTAGGTTAACTAGTGAGCACTTGGACTAACTAGGATAACTAGCGGGCACTTGGACTATGTAGGTAACCTAGTGGTCACTTGAACTGTCTAGGTTACCTAGCGGGCACTTGGATTATGTAGGTTAACTAGCGGGCACTTGGACTATCTAGGTTAACTAGCGGGCCCTTGGACGATGTAGGTGAAGTAGCGGGTATTTGGACCATGTAGGTTAACTAACGGGCCCTTGGACTATGTAGATTAACTAGCGGCACTTGGACTATCTACGTTAACCAGCAGGCCCTTGGACTATGTAGATTCCCTAGCGGGCACTTGGACTACATAGGTTCCCTAGCAGGCACTTGGACTATGTAGGTTCCCTAGCGGGCACTTGGACTATGAATGTTCCCTACGGACACTTGAACTATGTAAGTTAACTACCGGGCACTTGGACTATGTATCTTAACTAGCGGGCCCTTGGACTACTTAGGTTAACTAGCGGACACTTGCACTATGTAGGTTACCTAGCGGGCACTTGGACTATCTAGGTTACCTAACGGGCACTTGGAGTATGTAGGTTCCCTAGCGGGCACTTGGATTATATAGGTTCCCTATCGGGCACTTGGACTATGTAGGTTAACTAGCGGGCATTTGGACTATGTAGGTTACCTAGCGGGCACTTGGACTATGTAGGTTGCCTATCGGGCACTTGGAGAATGTAGGTTAACTAGGGGGCACTAGGACAATGTAGGTTACCTAGCGGACCCTTGGACTATCTAGGTTACTGGCACTTGGACTATCTAGGTTACCTAGCAGGCACTTGGACTATGTAGGTTAACTAGCGGCCACTTGGACTATCTAGGTTACCTAGCGGGATTTGGACCATGTACGTTACCTAGCGGGCACTTGGACTATGTATGTTTCCTAGTGTGTACTTGGACTAGACAGGTTCCCTAGCGGGCAGTTGGTCTATCTAGGTTAACTAGCGAGCACTTGGACTATCTAGGTTAACTAGCGGGCATTTGGACTATTAGAGCCCCTAGCGGGGATTTGGACTATATTGGTTACCTAGCGGACACTTGGACTATGTAGGTAAAGGAACGGGCACTTGGAATATGCAGGTAACCTAGCGGGCACTTGGACTGTCTAGGTTCCCTATCGGGCACTTGGACTATGTAGGTTAACTAGCGGGCATTTGGATTATGTAGGTTTACTAGCGGGCACATGGACAATCTAGGTTAACTAGAGGGCACTTGGACTATCTAGGTTAACTAGCGGGCACTTGGATGATCATTGTTAACTAGCGGGCACTTGGACTATCTACGTTAGCTAACGGGCACATGGACTAAGTACATCCCCTAGTGGGCACTTGGACTATCTAGGTTAACTAACGGGCACTAGGACTATCTAGGTTAACTAGCGGGCACTTGGACGATCTAGGTTACCTAGCTGGCACTTGGACTATGAAGGTTCCCTAGCGGGCACTTGGACTATGTAGGTGAACTAGCGGGCCCTTGGACTATCTAGGTTAGCTAACTGGCACGTGGACTATGTAGGTTAACTAGCGAACACTTGTACGATCTAGGTTAACTAGCGGGCTCTTGCACTATGTAGGTTAAGTAGCGGGCCCATTGACTATGTAGGTTAACTAGCGGGCACTTGGACGATCTAGGTTAACTAGCGGGCACTTGGACTATGTAGGTGAACTAGCGGGCCCTTGGACTATCTAGGTTAGCTAACTGGCACGTGGACTATGTAGGTTAACTAGCGAACACTTGTACGATCTAGGTTAACTAGCGGGCTCTTGCACTATGTATGTTAAGTAGCGGGCCCATTGACTATGTAGGTTAACTAGCGGGCACTTGGACGATCTAGGTTAACTAGCGGGCACTTGGACGATCTAGGTTAACTAGCGGGCACTTGGACGATATAGGTTAACTAGCGGGCACTTGGATTATCTAGGTTAGCTAGCGAGCTCTTGCACTATGTAGGTTAACTAGCGGGCCCATTGACTATTTAGGTTAACTAGCGGGCACTTGGTCGATCTAGGTTACCTAGGGGGAACTTTGACTATGTAGGTTAACTAGTGGGCACTTGGACTATCTAGGTTACCTAGCAGTCACTTGGACTATGTAGGTTAACTAGCGGGCACTTGGACTATCTCGGTTACGTAGCGGGCACTTGGACTATGTACGTTCCCTAGTGGGCACTTGGACTATCTACCTTACCTAGCGGGCACTTGGACTATGTACGTTAACTAGAGGGCACTTGGACTATGTACGTTTCCTAGCGGTTATTTGGACTATCTATGTTAACTAGCGGGCACTTGGACTATGTAGGTTCCCTATGGGGCACTTGGACTAGGTAGGTTCCCTATCGGGCACTTGGTCTATCTAGGTTAACTAGCGGGCACTGGACTATCTAGGTTAACTAGTGAGCACTTGGACTATCTAGGATAACTAGCGGGCACTTGGACTATGTAGGTACCCTAGTGGTCACTTGAACTGTCTAGGCTACCTAGCGGGCACTTGGACTATCTAGGTTAACTAGCGGGCCCTTGGACGATGTAGGTTAACTAGTGGGCCCTTGGACGATCTAGGTTAACTAGCGGGTATTTGGACTATGTAGGTTAACTAACGGGCCCTTGGACTATGTAGATTAACTAGCGGCACTTGGACTATCTACGTTAACTAGCGTCCCTTGGATTATGTAGATTCCCTAGCGGGCACTTGGACTATGTATGTTCCAGAGCGGGCACTTGGACAATGTAGGTTCCCTAGCGGGCACTTGGACTATGTAGGTTAACTAGCGGACACTTGGACGATCTAGGTTAACTAGCGGGTACTTGGACTATGTAGGTTAACTAGCAAGCCCTTGGACTATGTAGATTAACTAGCAGCACTTGGACTATCTACATTAACCAGCGGGCCCTTGGACTATGTAGATTCCCTAGCGGGCACTTGGACTACGTAGGTTCCCTAGCGGGCACTTGGACTATGTAGGTTCCCTAGGGGGCACTTGGACTATGAATGTTCCCTACGGACACTTGAACTATGTAAGTTAACTACCGGGCACTTGGACTATGTATGTTAACTAGCGGGCCCTTGGACTACTTATGTTAACTAGCAGACACTGGCACTATGTAGGTTACCTAGCGGGCACTTGGACTATCTAGGTTACATAACGGGCACTTGGACTATGTGGGTTCCCTAGCGGGCACTTGGATTATATAGGTTCCCTATTGGGCACTTGGACTATGTAGGTTAACTAGTGGGCACTTGGACTATCTAGGTTACCTAGCAGCACTTGGACTATGTAGGTTAACTAGCGGGCACTTGGACTATGTACGTTTCCTAGCGGGCACTTGGACTATCTACGTTACCTAGCAGGCATTTGGACTATCTAGGTTACCTAACAGGCACTTGGACTATGTACGTTTCCTAGCGGGTACTTGGACTAGATAGTTTCCCTAGCGGGCACTTGGTCTATCTAGGTTAACTAGCGGGCACTTGGACTATCTAGGATAACTAGCGAGCACTTGGACTATATAGGTTAACTAGCGGGCATTTGGACTATTAGGGCCCCTAACGGGCATTTGGAGTGGGCCCTTGGACTATGTAGGTTAACTAGCGGGCACTTGGACAATCTAGGTTAACTAGCGGGCACTTGGGCGATCTAGGTTAACTAGCGGGCACTTGAACTATCAAAGTGAACAAGTGAGCCCTTGGACTATGTTGGTTAACTAGCGGGCCCTTGGACTATCTGGGTTACCTAGCGCGCACTTGGACTATATAGGTTACCTAGCGGGCACTTGGACTATGTAGGTTACCTAGTGGGCACTTGGATTATCTAGGTTAACGAACGGGCACTTGGAATATACAGGTAACCTAGCGGGCACTTGGACTGTCTAGGTTACCTAGCGGACACTTGGACTTCTAGGTTAACGAACGGGCTCTTGGACTATGTAGGTTGCCTAGCGGGCACTTGGACTATCTAGGTTAGGTAACGGGCACTTGGACTATCTACCTTACCTAGCGGGCACTTGGACTATGTACGTTAACTAGAGGGCACTTGGACTATGTACGTTTCCTAGCGGTTACTTGGACTATCTATATTAACTAGCGGGCACTTGGACTATGTAGGTTCCCTATGGGGCACTTGGACTAGGTAGGTTCCCTAGCGGGCACTTGGTCTATCTAGGTTAACTAGCGGGCACTGGACTATCTAGGTTAACTAGTGAGCACTTGGACTATCTAGGATAACTAGCGGCCACTTGGACTATGTAGGTAACCTAGTGGTCACTTGAACTGTCTAGGTTACCTAGCGGGCACTTGGACTATCTAGGTTAACTAGCGGGCCCTTGGACGATGTAGGTTAACTAGTGGGCCCTTGGACGATCTAGGTTAACTAGCGGGTATTTGGACTATGTAGGTTAACTAACGGGCCCTTGGACTATGTAGATTAACTAGCGGCACTTGGACTATCTACGTTAACTAGCGTCCCTTGGATTATGTAGATTCCCTAGCGGGCACTTGGACTATGTATGTTCCAGAGCGGGCACTTGGACAATGTAGGTTCCCTAGCAGGCACTTGGACTATGTAGGTTCCCTAGCGGGCACTTGGACTATGTAGGTTAACTAGCGGACACTTGGACGATCTAGGTTAACTAGCGGGTACTTGGACTATGTAGGTTAACTAGCAGGCCCTTGGACTATGTAGATTAACTAGCAGCACTTGGACTATCTACATTAACCAGCGGGCCCTTGGACTATGTAGATTCCCTAGCGGGCACCTGGACTACGTGGGTTCCCTACAGGGCACTTGGACTATGTAGGTTCCCTAGCGGGCACTTGGACTATGAATGTTCCCTACGGACACTTGAACTACGTAAGTTAACTACCGGGCACTTGGACTATGTATGTTAACTAGCGGGCCCTTGGACTACTTAGGTTATCTAGCAGACACTTGCACTATGTAGGTTACCTAGCGGGCACTTGGACTATCCAGGTTACCTAACGGGCACTTGGACTATGTAGGTTCCCTAGCGGGCATTAGGATTATATAGGTTCCCTATCGGGCACTTGGACTATGTAGGATAACTAGCGGGCATTTGGACTATGTAGGTTACCTAGCGGGCCCTTGTACTATGTAGGTTGCCTATCGGGCACTTGGAGAATGTAGGTTAACTAGGGGGCACTAGGACAATATAGGTTACCTAGCGGACCCTTGGACTATCTAGGTTACTTATGGGGAACCTGGACTATGTAGGTTAACTAGTGGGCACTTGGACTATCTAGGTTACCTAGCAGGCACTTGGACTATGTAGGTTAACTAGCGGGCACTTGGACTATCTAGGTTACCTAGCGGGCACTTGGACTATGTACGTTCCCTAGCGGGCACTTGGAATATCTACGTTACCTAGCGGGCACTTGGACTATGTACGTTACCTAGCGGGCACTTGGACTATGTAGGTTCCCTAGCGGGCACTTGGACTATGTGGGTTCCCTAGTGGGCATTTGGACTATCTAGGTTACCTAACGGGCACTTGGACGATGTAGGTTCCCTAGCGGGCACTTGGATTATGTAGGTTCCCTATCGGGCACTTGGACTATGTAGGTTAACTAGCGGGCATTTGGACTATGTAGGTTACCTAGCGGGCACTTGGACTATATAGGTTCCCTATCGGGCATTTGGACTATGTAGGTTACCTAGCGGGCCCTTGGACTATCTAGGTTACCTAGGGGGAACCTGGACTATGTAGGTTAACTAGTGGGCACTTGGACTATCTAGGTTACCTAGCAGGCACTTGGACTATGTAGGTTAACTAGCGGGCACTTGGACTATGTACGTTTCCTAGCGGGCACTTGGACTATCTGCTTTACCTAGCGGGCACTTGGACTATGTACGTTACCTAGTGGGCACTTGGAGTATGTACGTTTCCTAGCGGGTACTTGGACTAGATAGGTTCCCTAGCGGGCACTTGGACTATCTAGGTTAACTAGCGAGCACTTGGACTATCTAGGTTAACTAGCGGGCATTTGGACTATTAGGGCCCCTAGCGGGCATTTGGAGTGGGCACTTGGACTATGTAGGTTAACTAGCGGGCCCTTGGACAATCTAGGTTAACTAGCGGGCACTTGGACGATCTAGGTTAACTAGCGGGCACTTGAACTATCAAAGTGAACAAGTGAGCCCTTGGACTATGTTGGTTAACTAGCGGGCCCTAGGACTATCTGGGTTACCTAGCGCGCACTTGGACTATATATGTTACCTAGCGGACACTTGGACTATGTAGGTTACCTATTGGGCATTTGGATTATCTAGGTTAACGAACGGGCACTTGGAATATGCAGGTAACATAGCGGGCACTTGGACTGTCTAGGTTACCTAGCGGACACTTGGACTATGTAGGTTACCTATTGGGCATTTGGACTATCTAGGTTACCTAACAGGCACTTTGACTATCTAGGTTACATAGCGTGCACTTGGACTATGTAGGTTAACTAGCGAGCACTTGGACTCTAGGTTACCTAGCGGGCACTTGAACTATCTAGGTTACCTAGCGGGCCCTCGGACTATGTAGGTTTCCTAGCAGGCACTTGGACTATCTAGGTTAACGAACGGGCACTTGGACTATGTAGGTAACCTAGCGGGCACTTGGACAGTCTAGGTTACCTAGCGGGCACTTGGACTATCTAGGTTAACTAACAGGCACTTGGACGATGTAGGTTACCTAGCGGGCACTTGGACTATGTAGGATCCCTATCGGACATTTGGACTACTTAGGTTACCTAGCGGGCACTTGGACTATCTAGGTTAACGAGCGGGCATTTGGACTATCTAGGTCAACTAGTGGGCCCTTGTACTATGTAGGTTAACTAGCGAGCACTTGGACTATCTAGGTTAACTAGCGGACCTTGGACTATGTAGGTTAACTAGCGGGCCCTTGGACTATGTAGGTTTACTAGCGGGCACTTGGACTATCTAGGTGACCTAGCTGGCACTTGGACTATATAGGTCAACTAGCGGGCATTTGGACTATGTAGGTTACCTAGCGGGCACTTGGACTATCTAGGTTAACGAGCGGGCATTTGGACTATCTAGGTCAACTAGTGGGCCCTTGTACTATGTAGGTTAACTAGCGAGCACTTGGACTATCTAGGTTAACTAGCGGACCTTGGACTATGTAGGTTAACTAGCGGGCCCTTGGACTATGTAGGTTTACTAGCGGGCACTTGGACTATCTAGGTGACCTAGCTGGCACTTGGACTATATAGGTCAACTAGCGGGCATTTGGACTATGTAGGTTACCTAGCGGGCACTTGTACTATGTAGGTTGCCTATCGGGCACTTGGAGAATGTAGGTTAACTAGGGGGCACTAGGACAATGTAGGTTACCTAGCGGACCCTTGGACTATCTAGGTTACTTAGGGGAAACCTGGACTATCTAGGTTAACTAGCGGGCACTTGGACTATGTACGTTCCCTAGCGGGCACTTGGACTATCTACGTTACCTAGCGGGCACTTGGACTATGTAGGTTAACGAACGGGCACTTGGACTATCTAGGTTACCTAATGGTCACTTGGACTGTCTAGGTTACCTAGCGGGAACTTGGACTATGTAAGTTAACTAGTGGGCACTTGGACTATCAAGGTTAACTAGCGGGCCCTTGCTCTATGTAGGTTAACTAGTAGGCCTTTGGACTATGTAAGTTAACTAGAGGGCACTTTGATGATCCTGGTTAACTAGCGGGCACTTGGACTATGTAGGTTACCTAGCGGGCACTTGTACTATGTAGGTTGCCTATCGGGCACTTGGAGAATGTAGGTTAACTAGGGGGCACTTGGACTATGTACGTTCCCTAGCGGGCACTTGGACTATCTACATTACCTAGCGGGCACTTGGACTATGTACGTTACCTAGCGGGCACTTGGACTATGTAGGTTCCCTAGCGGGCACTTGGACTATGTGGGTTCCCTAGCGGGCATTTGGACTATCTAGGTTACCTAACGGGCACTTGGACTATGTACGTTCCCTAGCGGGCACTTGGACTATCTACGTTACCTAGCGGGCACTTGGACTATGTACGTTACCTAGCGGGCACTTGGACTATGTAGGTTCCCTAGCGGGCACTTGGACTATGTGGTTTCCCTAGCGGGCATTTGGACTATCTAGGTTACCTAACGGGCACTTGGACTATGTAAGTTCCCTGGCGGGCACTTGGATTATGTAGGTTCCCTATCGGGCACTTGGACTATGTAGGTTAACTAGCAGGCATTTGGACTATGTAGGTTACCTAGCAGGCACTTGGACTATGTAGGTTACCTAGCGGGCACTTGGACTATATAGGTTCCCTATCGGGCATTTGGACTAGGTAGGTTACCTAGGGGGCCCTTGAACTATCTAGGTTACCTAGGGGGAACCTGGACTATGTAGGTTAACTAGTGGGCACTTGGACTATCTAGGTTACCTAGCAGGCACTTGGACTATGTAGGTTAACTAGCGGGCACTTGGACTATGTACGTTTCCTAGCGGGCACTTGGAATATCTACGTTACCTAGCGGGCACTTGGACTATGTACGTTACCTAGCGGGCACTTGGAGTATGTACGTTTCCTAGCGGGTACTTGGACTAGATAGGTTCCCTAGCGGGCACTTGGTCTATCTAGGTTAACTAGCGGGCACTTGGACTATCTAGGTTAACTAGCGAGCACTTGGACTATCTAGGTTAACAAGCGGGCATTTGGACTATTAGGGCTCCTAGCGGGCATTTGGAGTGGGCCCTTGGACTATGTAGGTTAACTAGCGGGCACTTGGGAAATCTAGGTTAACTAGCGGGCACATGGACGATCTAGGTTAACTACCGGGCACTTGAACTATCAAAGTGAACAAGTGAGCCCTTGGACTATGTTGGTTAACTAGCGGGGCCTTGGACTATCTGGGTTACCTAGCGCGCACTTGGACTATATAGGTTACCTAGCGGGCACTTGGATTATGTAGGTTACCTAGTGGGCACTTGGATTATCTAGGTTAACGAACGGGCACTTGGAATATGCAGGTAACCTAGCGGGCACTTGGACTGTCAAGGTTACCTATCGGACACTTGGACTTCTAGGTTAACGAACGGGCTCTTGGACTATGTAGGTTGCCTAGCGGGCACTTGGACTATCTAGGTTAGGTAACGGGCACTTGGACTATCTAGGTTACCTAACAGGCACTTTGATTATCTAGGTTACATAGCGTGCACTTGGACTATGTAGGTTAACTAGCGAGCACTTGGACTCTAGGTTACCTAGCGGGCACTTGAACTATCTAGGTTACCTAGCGGGCCTTTGGACTACGTAGGTTTCCTAGCAGGCACTTGGACTATCTAGGTTAACGAACGGGCACTTGGACTATGTAGGTAACCTAGCGGGCACATGGACAGTCTAGGTTACCTAGCGGGCACTTGGACTATCTAGGTTAACTAACAGGCACTTGGACGATGTAGGTTACCTAGCGGGCACTTGGACTATGTAGGATCCCTATCGGACATTTGGACTACTTAGGTTACCTAGCGGGCACTTGGACTATCTAGGTTAACTAGCGGGCACTTGGACTATCTAGGTCAACTAGTGGGCCCTTGTACTATGTAGGTTAACTAGCGAGCACTTGGACTATCTAGGTTAACTAGCGGACCTTGGACTATGTAGGTTAACTAGCGGGCCCTTGGACTATGTAGGTTTACTAGCGGGCACTTGGACGATCTAGGTTAACTATAGGGCACTTGGACTATCTAGGTTAACTAGCGGGCACTTGGATGATCATCGTTAACTAGCGGGCACTTGGACTATCTAGGTTAGCTAACGGGCACTAGGACTATCTAGGTTAACTAGCGGGCACTTGGACTATCTAGGTGACCTAGCTGGCACTTGGACTATGAAGGTTCCCTAGCGGGCACTTGTACTATGTAGGTTGCCTATCGGGCACTTGGAGAATGTAGGTTAACTAGGGCACAAGGACAATGTAGGTTACCTAGCGGACCCTTGGACTATCTAGGTTACTTAGGGGTAACCTGGACTATGTAGGTTAACTAGTGGGCACTTGGACTATCTAGTTTACCTAGCAGGCACTTCGACTATGTAGGTTAACTAGCGGGCACTTGGACTATCTAGGTTACCTAGCGGGCACTTGGACTATGTACGTTCCCTAGCGGGCAATAGGACTATCTATGTTACCTAGCGGGCACTTGGACTATGTACGTTACCTAGCGGGCACTTGGACTATGTAGGTTCCCTAGCGGGCACTTGGACTATGTGGGTTCCCTAGCGGGCATTTGGACTATCTAGGTTACCTAACGGGCACTTGGACTATGTAGGTTCCCTGGCAGGCACTTGGATTATGTAGGTTCCCTATCGGGCACTTGGACTATGTAGGTTAACTAGTGGGCATTTGGACTATGTAGGTTACCTAGCGGGCACTTGTACTATGTAGGTTACCTAGCGGGCACTTGGACTATATAGGTTCCCTATCGGGCATATGGACTATGTAGGTTACCTAGCGGGCCCTTGGACTATCTAGGTTACCTAGGGGGAACCTGGACTATGTAGCATAACTAGTGGGCACTTGGACTATCTAGGTTACCTAGCAGGCACTTGGACTTGTAGGTTAACTAGCGGGCACTTGGACTATGTACGTTTCCTAGCGGGCACTTGGAATATCTACGTTACCTAGCGGGCACTTGGACTATGTACGTTACCTAGCGGGCACTTGGAGTATGTACGTTTCCTAGCGGGTACTTGGACTAGATAGGTTCCCTAGCGGGCACTTGGTCTATCTAGGTTAACTAGCGGGCACTTGGACTATCTAGGTTAACTAGCGAGCACTTGGACTATCTAGGTTAACTAGCGGGCATTTGCACTATTAGGGCCCCTAGCGGGCATTTGGAGTGGGCCCTTGGACAATGTAGGTTAACTAGCGGGCACTTGGGCGATCTAGGTTAACTAGCGGGAACTTGAACTATCAAAGTGAACAAGTGAGCCCTTGGACTATGTTGGTTAACTAGCGGGCCCTTGGACTATCTGGGTTACCTAGCGCGCACTTGGACTATATAGGTTACCCAGCGGGCACTTGGACTATGTAGGTTACCTAGTGGGCACTTGGATTATCTAGGTTAACGAACGGGCACTTGGAATATGCAGGTAACCTAGCGGGCACTTGGACTGTCTAGGTTACCTAGCGGACACTTGGACTTCTAGGTTAACGAACGGGCTCTTGGACTATGTAGGTTGCCTAGCGGGCACTTGGACAATCTAGGTTAGGAAACGGGCACTTGGACTATCTAGGTTAACTAGCGAGCACTTGGACTCTAGGTTACCTAGCGGGCACTTGAACTATCTATGTTACCTAGCGGGCCCTTGGACTATGTCGGTTTCCTAGCAGGCACTTGGACTATCTAGGTTAACGAACGGGCACTTGGACAATGTAGGTAACCTAGCGGGCACTTGGACAGTCTAGGTTACCTAGCGGGCACTTGGACTATCTAGGTTAACTAACAGGCACTTGGACGATGTAGGTTACCTAGCGGGCACTTGGACTATGTAGGATCCCTATCGGACATTTGGACTACTTAGGTTACCTAGCGGGCACTTGGACTATCTAGGTTAACTAGCGGGCACTTGGACTATCTAGGTCAACTAGTGGGCCCTTGTACTATGTAGGTTAACTAGCGAGCACTTGGACTATCTAGGTTAACTAGCGGACCTTGGACTATGTAGGTTAACTAGCGGGCCCTTGGACTATGTAGGTTTACTAGCGGGCACTTGGACGATCTAGGTTAACTAGAGTGCACTTGGACTATCTAGGTTAACTAGCGGGCATTTGGATGATCATCGTTAACTAGCGGGCACTAGGACTATCTAGGTTAGCTAACGGGCACATGGACTAAGTACGTCCCCTAGTGGGCACTTGGACTATCTAGGTTAACTAACGGGCACTAGGACTATCTAGGTTAACTAGCGGGCACTTGGACTATCTAGGTGACCTAGCTGGCACTTGGACTATGAAGGTTCCCTACCGGGCACTTGGACTACGTAGGTCAACTAGCGGGCCCTTGGACTATCTAGGTTAGCTAACTGGCACGTGGACTATGTAGGTTAACTAGCGGACACTTGCACGATCTAGGTTAACTAGCGGTCTCTTGCACTATGTAGGTTAACTATCGGGCCCATTGACTATGTAGGTTAACTAGCGGGCACTTGGACGATCTAGGTTACCTAGGGGGAACTTTGACTATGTAGGTTAACTAGTGGGCACTTGGACTATCTAGGTTACCTAGCAGGCACTTGGACTATGTAGGTTAACTAGCGGGCACTTGGACTATCTAGGTTACGTAGCGGGCACTTGGACTATGTACGTTCCCTAGCGGGCACTTGGACTATCTACCTTACCTAGCGGGCACTTGGACTATGTACGTTAACTAGCGGGCACTTGGACTATGTACGTTTCCTAGCGGGTACTTCGGCTATCTATGTTAACTAGCGGGCACTTGGACTATGTAGGTTCCCTATGGGGCACTTGGACTAGGTAGGTTCCCTAGCAGGCACTTGGTCTATCTAGGTTAACTAGAGGGCACTTGGACTATCTAGGTTAACTAGTGAGCCCTTGGATTATCTAGGATAACTAGCGGGCACTTGGACTATGTAGGTAACCTAGTGGTCACTTGAACTGTCTAGGTTACCTAGCGGGCACTTGGACTATCTAGGTTAACTAGCGGGCCCTTTGACGATGTAGGTTAACTAGCAGGCCCTTGGACGATCTAGGTTAACTAGCGGGTATTTGGACTATGTAGGTTAACTAACGGGCCCTTGGACTATGTAGATTAACTAGCGGCACTTGGACTATCAAAGTGAACATTTGCAAAACCTCTGGAGGGCTTCTGACTTCGTGTCCTTTTTACACACACACACACACACACACACACACACACACACACACACACACCCTTGCAGAATATCTGCAGGTCTTCTGACCTCGTGTCCTTTGTACACATACACGCACACACACCCTTGCAGAATATCTGCAGGTCTTCTGACTTCGTGTCCTTTTTGAACAATAACACACAGATGCACACATGCACACACTTTTTCAGAATCTCTGGAGGGCTTCTGACTTCTCCTTTTTACACATACACATACAGACCATTGCAGAATCTCTAGAAGGCTTCTGAATTACTGTCCTTTTTACACACACACACACACACACACACACACACTATCACGCACCCTTCCTGTATCTCTGGAGGGTTTCTGAATTCATGTCCTTTTTTGACACACACACACACACACAAGCACTCACAACTTTGAAGAATCTCTGGAGGGCTTCTGACTTCGTGCCCTTTTGACACACACTCATTCACTTGCAGAATCCCTTGAGAGCTTCTGATATCGTGTCCTTTACACTCACACCCACACACATCCTTGCAAATCTCTAGAAGGCTACTGATTTGGTTACTTTTTACACAAACACACACACAATCTTGCAGAATTTCTGGATTGCTTCTGACTTCGTGTCCTTTTTACAAACACACACACACACACACACACACACACACACTCACACTCAGACCCTTGCAGAATCTCTAGAGGGCTTTTGACTTCGTGTTTTTTACACACACACACAAACACATACATGCACCCTTGCAGAATCTCTGAAGGGCGTCTGATTTCATGTCCTTTTTAAACACACACACACACACGCACTCATACACTTGCAGAATCTCTGGAGGGCTTCTGATTTCGTGTCCAATTTACTCACACACACACACACACACACACACACTCACACTCTTGCAGAATATCTGCAGGTCTTCTGACTGCGTGTCCTTTTTATACACACACACACACACACACACACACAAGCACTCACACTTGAAGAATCTCTGGAGGGCTTCTGAGTTCCTGTCCTTTTTACACACCCAAATGCACACTGGCAGAATCTCTGGAGGGCTTCTGACTTCGTTTCCATTTTACACACACACATGCACAAATGCACGCACCCTTGCAGAATCTCTTGAGGTATTCTCACTTTGTGTCCTTTTTACACACACAGACACTTGCAGAATCTCTGGAGGGCTTCTGATTTTGTGTCCTTTTTAGACACTCACACACACAAAAACTTTGAAGAATATCTGTAGGGCTTCTGACTTCCTTTCCTTTTTACACACTCACACACACACACACACACACACCCTTGCACAATCTCTGGAGGTCTTCTGACTTCGTGTCCTTTTTACACACACACACACAAACTCACACTCATACACTTGCAGAAACTCTGCAGGGCTTCTGACTACATGTCCTTTTTACACACACACTCACACTCAGACCCTTGCAGAATCTCAAGAGAGCTTCTGATTCCGTGTCCTTTTTACAAACACACACACACACCATGGCAGATTCCCTAGAGGTCTTCTGACTTCGTGTCCTTTTTACACACACACACACACACACACACACACACACACACACACACACACGGTTGCAGAATCTCTGGAGGGTTTCTGAATTAATGTCCTTTTTGCAAGCACAAACACATACACACACACACACACTCTCTTGCAGAATCTCTAAAAAGCTTCTGGTTTCCTGTCCTTTTTCCACACACACACACACACACACACACACGCACGCACCTTTGCAGAATCTCTGTAGGGCGTCTGATTTCATGTCTTTTTACACACACACAAACACACACACACACACACAGAAAACCATTACAGAATCTCTGGAGGGCTTCTGACTTTGTCCGTTTTCCACACTCACACACGCAAACTCACACTAATACCCTTGCACAATCTCTGAAGGCCTTCTGATGTCGTGTCCTTTTTACACACACACACACACGCACCCTTGCAGTTTCTCTGGAGGGCAACTGACTTCGTGTACTTTTTACACACACAAAACACACACTCACTCTCATACCCCTGCAGAAACTCTCGAGGGCTTCTGACTTCGTGTCCTTTTTCGTCACACACAGAAAAACACTCACACCCTTGCATAATCTCTGGAGGGCTTCTGACTTCGTGTCCTTTTCATACACACAAACACACACTCACACACATACTCACACTCATACCCTTGCAGAATCTCTGGAGGGCTTCTGACTTCATGGCCTTTTTACACACACACACACTCACACAAACACACTCACACTCAGACCCTTGCAGAGTCCCTAGTGGGCTTCGAAATTCTTGTACTCTTTATACAAACACACACACACACACCATGGTAGAATCTCTAGAGGGCTTCTGACTTCGTGTCCTTTTTACACACACACACACTTTCAGAATCTCTGGAGGGTTTCTGACTTAATGTCCTTTTTACCAACACAAAACCACACACACACACACACACTTCCAGAATCTCTATAAGGCTTCTGGTTTCGTGTCCTTTTTACACACACAAACATACACACACCCTTGCAGAATCTCTGTAGGGCGTCTGATTTCATGTCCTTTTTACACACACATACACACAAAAACACTTGCAAAATCTCTGGAGGGCTTCTGACTGTGTAGGTTTTACTTACACACACACACACACACACACACACTCATGCCCCTACAGAATCTCTGGAGGGCTTCTGAGTTCGTGTCCTTTTTAGGACACACACACACACACCCTTCCAGAATCACTAGAGGGCTTCTGATTTTGTTTCATTTTTACACACAGACATATACACGCACCCTTGGAGAATCTCTGGAGGGCATCTGACTTCGTGTCTTTTTACAAACACACACACACTCACACTCAGACCCTTGCAGAACATCTAGAGGGCTTCTGACTTCTTGTTCTTTTTGCACAAACACACACACACACCATGGCAGAATCTCTAGAGGGCTTCTGACTCGTGCCCTTTTTACACACACACACACACACACACACACACACACACACACACACACACAAACGCTTTCTGAATCTCTGTTGGGTGTCTGACTTAATGTCCTTTTTACAAACACAAACACTCAAACACACACACTTGCAGAAAATGTAAAGGGCTTCTGACTTCGGGTCGTTTTTACATACACACACACACACACACGCACACACACACTCACACAACCTTGCAGAATGTCTAGAGTGCTTCTGACTTCGGGTCCTTTTTACACACACACACACACACACACTCACACTCATACACTTGCAGAAACATCTGGAAGAGTCTGGTCTGGAGACTCAGATCCTGAGAATGTGGTGTGGGGGCACCAGGCTCACATGGCTGAGGATGTTTCGGTGCAGGGTGGAGCCATGCACCCCAGAGCTCTCTGTATTCCACAGGCGGATGGTGCTGTCAGAAGAGCAGGTGATAAAGGAGCTCGGGGGCAAGCAGGCCTGTTGACTGTCCTTCACCTCACGGTAGACCTGGAGGAGCACAAGGACCAGAGGGACCTGGGTCAGACCTTGGCTGCCCACAGAGATGGGACGGGATGAGAGTAGAGAAAAGGTTGGTCAAGACTTAACCCCAGGCTTTTCCCAGAGCAAGCAAGTCATAATGATTAGCTCTTGTCTTTAACAAGTAAAGGAATATACATTAACCAAGCACCTAGTAAGTACTAGGCATTCTAAATCTCCAACTTTCATTGTCTCCTTCTCGTAAAAATCAAATGCATCAGGTATGTCATTTCACAATTGCAGAAACTAAGGTTTGGTCAAGTTCAGGAACATGTCCAAAGAGGCAAAGCTCAGACTGCACAGGGCATACTGAAAAACGTCTGAGATGAGTCAGCACTAAAATCCCCTCCCATCCTCAGAGCCAATTAACAGATACGAAGGGACCCAGGGGCACTGCTGGGGGAGCAAGGGTGCTGGAGGAAACAAATTCCACACTTGAGGAACTCCAGCTCCTAATAGTAGCCCAGGAAACACGGTCAATCTCAGCAGACCTGGCCCACGTACCTCTACACTCCAGAAGCAGGAGGAATGATAGAGAGCTGAATACACCTTGCCCACTTTCTTGGGGTCCTTCACATCCCAGACATAAATACTATGGTCATTGTACACACAAGACAGCCACTGATTTGCAGGATCAAAGGCCAAGGAGATGGTGTCCGGATACTACGCATTGGCCACTCCAGCGAAAAGGCGACTGAGGAAAGAGGGGGGCAGGGTGTCCAGGGCAGACAGGGCAAACTAGTGAGTGAGCGCAAATGAAATGGGGCACTCAAGGGAGGAGCAGCAGGTTGGCCAGCAGTCACTGGAGAAAGAACGCAGCAGCTGGCCTGGCATTCCTTGCCATGGGGCTCTCCAAAAGAACACACGTTATTTCATAGCCCCCAACGTCAGGCAGGGACAGTGTGTGGCCGTGATGCAGCCAAGCAGATGTCAGGCCCTTCTAGACTCACGTCAGAGGACAAGGAAGGACACTGTGCAAGCCACAACCATGGTCATATATCATTTCCTACCAATTGCAGATTTAGTCCCGTCCTGCCCTGAAAGAGAAATTAATATACCCAACTGCAGAACTGCCCCGTTTCCTGACAGCACTGAAACCAGAGCAAAACTTCACTTCCTGCAATCACCCAACCCAAGGCCCGAGGCTACAATAAGCCCCTCCTACCGCAGCTGCAACCCAGGACCACCCTGAGGGAGAAAGGCCTGCTCCATCAGGTTTCCAGTCTCTCTCAGAAACCCTAAGGAACTGCCCGTCTGTCCTAGCTGTGGTCTTTACAGGACAATGCATTACCACACGGCAGACTCAGATTACCACGGTTGCCCACAGTGAGCAAGAAATGCTAAAAGACCCACCTGTGCTTGACTGCAAGGGTCTTCCCAGAGGCCTATGTGTGCCCTTCTCTCCTTGCAGCATGCCAAGGATGGCCTGGCACAGAGTGGGGCTCTGACAGGACTCAGGGGCCCACCCACACCGCTCACCTGGCCTCTGTGATGCTGGCAATGTCTGTTCCCAGGGCATGGGGCCGGGGCAGCGTGCTGAGGAAGTGCAGGTTGGAGGGGTTGAAAAGACGCACGGTGCTGTCAGCACAGCCACAGAAGATGTAGTCCTGGCTCACCGAGATGCAGTGGGCCACTGTGGTCTGTGAGCACAGAAGCCCCATTCAGCAAGGGCGTCTGCGCACTCCTTCACCCCACCTCAACAGCCATGAGCCAAGAGGCAAGGACAAGTGCAAGGTAGGACAGCTGCCCTGGCCAGAGCCCCTCAATGCCCCTCCCTCTAACAGCAGCTAGCCAGAGGGCCCACAGCCCCATGCAATTAGGAAGAAGGAGTCAGCAAGCCTTATAAGCCACCTGAGTTTTAGGCAAACACACACTCAGAAAAGGCCGGCCAAGAGAAAGGCAGCAGAGGCAGCGGACAGGGCCAGCACACTTACTGTGATGCTGTCTTTGTGCTGAGCAGAAGAGGAAAGCAGAGGAAGCGGCAGAGACAGAGAGCGCGAGCGAGCAGAGAGGTTCCCAAACACCTTCCTCCGCCTGGGGCCTCCCCCAGCGTGCATGCAGACCCCGCTGCTAACCCCAGGACCCCCGGAGCCTGGAGGTGATAGACGGGAGGGTGCCGACAAAGCATTCACTTACCCTCAGCTCCACCCACTTGTCCAACAGTCTCTGGTCACTGAACTCGCACAGCTGCCCCGAGGATGTGATACAGAAGGTGCTGTCAGCCTTCTTCCCGCGGCCACAGGCTACATCAGTGAACAGGTAGTTCTGCATGTCCCCCAGCAGCCCGGAGCGGCCCAGCAGGGGCACAGTGGCATTCACCTGTGGAGGCACACCACAGGTGCCACCCACACACCCACCCTGCAGGCTACCCCCTGGAAAGCAGGCCCTGGGGAGAGAGGGAAAAGGCTTCCCTTGCAGATTGACATAGCACCTGGCCCAGCTGAGACTTCCAAAGGGCTTTTGAGCATGCAGAAGGGGGCGCAGGTGGAACAGATCTGGGCAGACCCCACCCTGGTGGCTACTTGCTGCCTCACCGTTGAGGTCTTGCTGTCATCAAGGAACCAGAATTTGATGTGCCGGTTGCCTGCAATGACAAAGTAGCTGCAGTCCTCAGAGAAGGATACTGCTTTCACCCGACTGGTCACCTGGTTGGAAGCCACTACAATGTTTTTCTGGAGAGAAAGTCAAGGGAAATCAAGGCTCTGCTTCTAGGAGCTGAGGGAAAAGAAACTTACACACTGAAGGAGGTTAGACAAGCTGTGAACTTGACCTCTCCTTCTGCCCCTTCTTCAGCATCCTAGATACACAGTTGCTCCTTTCTGCTCAGAGTTCTCTAGAAAGGGACTGAGGCCAGCAGGCGGAAGTGAAGGCCACCTGTCAGCAGTTTCTTGGCTCCCCTCCCGGCCCTGCCTGTCCTGAGGCCAACAGCCCACTCACCTTCCAGGCCAAGACATTGACGATCATATCATGCTGGTAGCCCACTGAGACAATGTACTTGGCGCTGGGTGAGAAGGCCACACACGCCACGCCATAATTATGCTCCTGAAACTCTGCCACCTGGCTGCGCTCCGACACGTCCCACACCCGCACAGCAGGCATGTGTCCACTCTGCGGGGACGAAGACCCCAAAGTAAAGGCCAGAGGCAGCCAGCTCCCTCCCCATCCAAGGAGGCCTGGCTCTCCCAGCCACTGGACAAGAGCCTGCACATAAATGAAGGACACCTAACCTAATGTGCCTGCACATGAATCAAGGACACCCCCGGAGGGAATGTGATCAGTGTTGGGGAACAGGGACTCTCAGGGATGGGCTCCTGGCGTGATTTGGATGGGCAAGAACCACCACTACTGCGGTTGGCTCCCACAGCCTCACAGGGCAAGTCTATGGGAGGGCAGCCCTGTTCCACACTGTGACCAACAGGAGGACTCCAGGATAAGGAATGTTTTAAGGAGGTGTTTCCCAAAATGTGGTTCCCAAATTGGCAGCTTCAGCCTCATCTGGAACTACTTGTTAGCATTGCAAACTGAAGAGAGCCACCCCAGACCTGCTGAGCCCGAGAGCCAGCAGTCTGTACTACGGGGCCACCATAGCACTTCTGATGCAGGCTACAGCCTAAGAACACTGCTCTAGGGCAGACCAAACACCCAAAGTTGACACCAGTACAGAAAGTCAAACTTGGCACCAGTCCTATGCGGGCTGCAGGCTGTCACTCTCTGCTAAGGCCAGGCCACCCCCTCTGCAGTGCCTGAGCTTCCTTCCTCACTCACCTCGCCGGTGACCAGGTACTTGCCATCAGGAGAGAAGGCAAGGGCAGTGATGGTTTTCCTGAAAGGAATGGGGGCAGGCTCAAGAGAGGCACTGGCAGCCTGGCCCAGGTCTGGCCTCTCACAGTCCCCTCTCAAAACAAGGGCAGCAAACCCGCCCTCCTTGTGCTGCTTCCCTTGCAGGCCTGGGGCCCAACAGGGCCCAATGCCACAGAGAAGCAGGTGGCACTCCTCTGGCCGTCCCTGGGAGATGGTGGCACTCCCCAAAGCCCCAGAGCCCATTTACCTGGAGCTGTTGAGGATGTGGTGCTGCTTGTGTTTCCGGGGATTGAAGAGCACAACCACACACCTGGGGAGAGGGAGAGGGGAGCACAGCCTTAGCACCCCACCTCAGTGGCCCAGCCCAGAGGACCCCACGTTGCCAGAGTGCAGATGGCTCCTGGCAGCACTCTTCTGCCTTTCTCCCCTTCTGTAGCCCCACACGGTGCAAGGGCCTGTAGGGAGCCCTGCCTGCCCCCTGCTCTGTGCACCAGCACCATCGGGTCATGCCCCATAGTGATGGGGTGGCTGGTCTTCCCAGAGCCCTTGTCCCTACCCCAGGGCAGAGGGCAGAGAGAAGGATGAACATGATTTGCGTAAGAACAGGCCTCAGCTGTGCCCTTGTTTACAGACCTCCTGGTTTCCAGGAGAGAGTGGGATCTCTCATGTCTGCACCCATGTGTGTACTTGGCAAGAGCCAGCCCTCCACATGTTGGATGAGGAAGCAAGTGGAAGGTCAGGGCCCAGGGCCAGGCCTGCAGGGAGACTAAGGGGGATGGAGAGGCAGAAAACTGCCTGAGGGAGGGAACTTCATGGAGCTCCTGGCCCACGTCAGACTCTTTAGCCCAAAGAGCCTGAGCAGCGCTATTCTAACAGCCTCCAGGCTCCCTCTCCAGTCAGGCAGCAAGGCTGGGTGAGATTGCATGGAGACTGAAATTCAAGAGTGAACTCGAGAGAGGGAGGCAGGTAAGAGTCAGGGACAAGGAGCTGGGAGCCAACAGCTCGCCAGTGTCTCAGCGGCCATGGCGCTCAGCAGGTTTAGGCCCTCTGCCCAGCTGTCCCCTCTCGTCATTAGCGCTATGCCTACTAATTGCTATTAGCTGGCCACAGCAAGCCAGGAGCCTGCTCCCCCAGGTAGACGGAGGAGAGACTCAGTAGAAGGCTACTTGTCCCAACACTGTCTTTTACAACAGGAAGCAGACACAGGACCCGCATCTGGACCCCACTGCTTGCATATGGGAGCAGGAGCTGCAGCACAGGGCTTGGTCTCTTCTGCAGACAGAGGCCTCCGGCTTGGCTCAATGAGCCAGTTCGCTATGCAAATTCCACTGTCAACTAGGGATTCTGGGATCTTGGAGGTGCACCAGCAAAAGATAAGGAGGTCCCGAGGGTCTAACAAGAGCATAAAGCTGTTGCCACGTGTCCTATGGAATTTTCTCTTCAGCTCTTTGACTTTGTCATTTCTTCTCATTGTCTTAGCTACTCTATGATATAGAACAATTCTGACTCATAGGAATTTGATACTACTGTCCTCTCCCAATTTCCTTTATTTTCCACCTTCATGTGTGTTAAAATATGCAGTATTGCATCAGATTTCCTATGCTCTAAACCAGTGGTTCTCAACCTTCCTAATTCCTTGGCACTATAATGAAGTTCCTGATGTTGTGGTGAACATCCATTCGTAAAATTATTTTCGTTGCTACTTCATAACTGTAATTTTGCTACTATGAAGAAGAGACCGACCCCTGTGAATGGGTAGCTCAACCCCCAAAGAGGTCCCGATCCACAGGTTGAGAACCGCTGCTCTAAACTAAGAGGTGTTTCTTTAAGATGTAGTTCAGTATATTGTTAGACGCCCAAGTCCTGTTGTTGTTGTTGTTAAGTGCCGTCGAGTGGATTTTGGCTCACAGCAACTCTATGTACAATGTACCGAAACGCTGCCCCATTAGTGCATTCCTCACAGTGGTTCTTTGCTTGCGCTCATGGTTGCAGCCACTGAGCTATTCCAAATTGTAGGGGCTGCCTCTCCTTTGTGCCCTTCTACTCTACCAATATCTGTATCTTCCTCTAGGACAGTGCTTCTCAACCTTCCTAAATTCACGACACTTTCATACAGTTTCCTTTGTAGTGGTAGACCCCAATCATAAAATTATATTCTTTGCTACTTCGTAACTCTCGTTTTGTTACAAGTTATGAATAGTGCAACCCTGTAAAGGGTTCGTGTAAGCCCCAAAGGGGTCACGACCCACATGGTGAGAACCCCTGCTCTAAATTGAGAGGAGTTTCTCTTAAGGTCTATTTCACCATACTGTTAGAAGCTCAAGTCCATTTGTTGTTGTTGTTAGGTGCCGTCGAATGGGTATGTCTCATAGCAACTCTACGCACAATATAATGAAACGCCGCCCAGTGGTTCTCTGCTTGCGCTCATTGTTGCAGCCACTGTGCTAATGCATCTTGTTGGGGACCGCCTCTCTTTTCCTGCCCTTTCATACCAAGATTTGGGACTTCCTCTAGAGCAGTGGTTCTTAACTTTCCTAATGCCATCATATTTTCATACCGATTCTCATTTAGTGGTGACCCCCCCCAACCATAAAATGATTTCATTGCAGCTTCATAACTGTAATTTTGTTACTGTTATGAGTCACGACACCCCTGTGAAATTTTCATTCCATATCCACAAAGGGGTCGCGACACACAGCTGAAGATCCCCTGCTCTAAACTAAGAGGAGATTCTCTTAAGATAGAATTCAGCATACTGGTAGATGCACAAGTTCTATTGTTATTGGTGTTAGGTACCATCGAGTGGGTTTTGGCTCATAGTAACTCTATGCACAATATAATGAAACGCTTTCCCATCCTATGCCATCCTCACAGTGGTTCTTTTGCTTGTGCGCATTGTTGCAGCCACTGTGCTAATCCAACTTTTGGGTAGCTGCCTCTTTTTTGTGGCCTTTCTACTGTACCAAGACTTGTGTCTTCCTCTAGGGCAATGGTTGTCAAATTTCCTAATGCCATGACCCTTTCATACAGTTCCTCATGTAGTGGTGACCCCCATCATAATATTATTGTTACTTCGTAACTGTAATTTTCCTACAGTTATGAATCATTTCATACATGTGAAAGGGTCATTCGATCACCAAAAGTGGTCGAGAACCACAGGTTAAAAACCGCTGGTCTAAACTAAGAGGAGTTTTTCTTAATATCTACTTCACCCTATTGTCAGGAGCACAAATCCTATAGTTATTGTTAGATTCTGTTGTGTAGCTTTCGACGCCTAGCAACTCTAAGCACAATATGATGGAAAGGTGTCCTGTCCTGCGCCATCCTCCCAGTGGTTCTTTTGCTTGCGCGGATTGTTGCAGCCACTGTTGTATTCCATTGTGCTGTGGGCTGCCTCTTTTTGCTGCCCTTCTACTGTACCCAGATCTATGTCTCCCTCTAGGGTAGTGGTTCTCAACCTTCCTAATGTCATGACTCTTTCACACCATTCCTCACATACTAGTAACCCCCCCAATCAAAAAATAATTTTCCTTGTTACTCCATAACTATAAATTTGCTATTGTTATGAATCAGGTCACCCATGTGAAATGCTCATTGTTCCCTCCTAAGACGTTGTGACCCACAGTTAGGGAACTGTTACTCTACACTAAGAGTTTCTTTTAAAGTCTCCCTCAGCATATTGTTAGAGGCACAAATCCTGTTGTTTGGTGCCTTTGAATGGGTTTAGGCTCATACCAACTCTATGCACCATGTAATAAAATGCTTTCCCGTCCTGTGCCTTCCATACAGTGGTTCTTTTGCTCACACTCATTTTTTGCAGCCACTGTGCTAATCCATCTTGTTGGGCACTGCCTCTCTTTTCCTGCCCTTCTGTACCAAGATATCTGTCTTCCTCTAGAGCAGTGGTTCTCAACTTTCCAAATGCCACAACCACTTCACACCATTCCTCGTGTAGTGGTGACATCCAACCATAAAATATTTGCATTGCTACATCATAATTGTAATTTTGCTTCTGTTATGGATCAGGCCACCCATGTGAAAGGTTCGTTAGTCTCCTCAAAGGTGTCTCGACACACAGTTTGAGAACCAATGGTCTAAACGAATAGGAGTTTCTCTTAAGATCTACTTCAGAATATTCTTAGAAGCCCAAGTTCTTTTTATTATTGTTTGGTGCCTTTGAGTGTGTGTTGGCTCATACCAACTGTATGCACAATATAATGAAACTCGGCCCCATCTCGTGCCATCTTCACTGTGGTCCTTTGCTTGCACTCAAGCTGCATCTATTCCATCTTGTAGGGGCTGCCTGACTTTTGCAGCCCTTCTACTGTACCAACATTTGTGTCTTCCTCTAGGACAATGTTTCTCATACATCCTAATTCTGCGGCCCTTTCGTACAGTTCCCAATGTAGTGGTGGACCCCAATCATAAAATTATATTCATTGATATTTCATAACTGTACTTTTGCCACTGTTATGAATCAGGCCATCACTGTGAAGGGGTGTTTCGAAACACCCCCCACCTGAAAGTGTTCACGACCCAATGTTGAGAACCCTGCTGTAAACTAAGAAGAGTTGCTCTTAAGATTTACTTCAGCATATTGTTAAACACACAAGCCCTGTTGTTATTGTTGTTAAGTTCTGCAGAGGGGGTTTTGGCTCATCGCATCTCTATGCACAATATCATGAAATGCTTCCCAGACCTGTGCCATCCTGTCAGTGGTTGTTTGCTAGTGCTCATTGTTGGAGCCATATTTGGGGGGGCTGGCTATTTTTTGTTGCCCTTCTACTCTACCAAGACTTGTGTCTTCCTTTAGGGCAGTGGTTCTCAACCTTCCTAATGCCACAACATTTTCATACCGTTCCTCATATAGTGCTGACTGCCAAATCATAAAATTATTTTCATTGCAACTTTGTAACTCTAATTTTTCTACTGTTATGACTAGGCGACCACTATGAAAGGTTCATTCATCCCCCAACAGGGCTCGTGACCCAAAAGTTGAGAACCGCTGCACTAAACTAATAGGAGTTTCTCTTAAGGTCTACTTCAGCACATTATAAGAAACACAAGTCCTGTTGTTTTGTTGTCAGGTGCAGTCGAGTGGGTTTTGACTCATAGCAACTCTATGCTCCATATAATGTAACGCTGCCCCATCTTGTGCCATCCTCACAGTGTTCCCTTAGCTTGAGCTCATTGCTGCAGCCACTATGCTATTCCATCTATTTGGGGGCTGACTCTATATTGCGGCCCTTCAACTGTATCAAGACTTGTGTCTTCCTGTAGGACTGTGGTTTTCAGCAATCCTAATGCCACGACCCTTTCATACAGTGCCTTGTGTAGTAATGACCCCCCAACCAAAAAAATTGTACTGTTGCTACTTCATAACTGTAATTTTGCTACTGTTACGTATCTGGCCACGCCTATGGGAGGGTCATTTGAACACCCCCAAAGGATATACCACTCAACTCACAAGTTGAGAACAGCTGCTCTAAACTAAGAGCAGTTTCTCTCAAGGTTTAGTTGAGCATACTGTTAGATGTATGATTCCTCCTGTTATTGTTGTTCGGGCCGTGGAGAGGGTTTGGGCTGATAGCAACCCTGTGCACAATATAATAAAGGCCTGCCCAGTCTTGCATCATCCTCACGGTGGTTCTTTGCTTGCGCTCATTGCTGCAGCCACCGTGCAAATCTGTCTTGTAGGGACTTCCTCTCTTCTGCTGCCCTTCTACTGTACTTGAGTCTTCCTCTAGGACAGTGTTTCTCACCCTTCCTATTTCTACGACCTTTCCATACACTTCCCAATGTGTAGTGGTGGTCCCCAAAGCATAAAGTTTTTTTTTCAACTGTTATTCCATAACTGTAATTTTGCAAGTCTTATGAATCTAGTCACCCTGTGAAAGGGTTGTTCAACCAACCAAAGTGGTCACAAATCACAGGTTGAGAATTGCCGTTCTAAATTAAGAGGAGTTTCTCCTGTGGTATAGCTCTGTATATTATTACACGCAAGAGTCCTGTTCTTATTGTTGTTCGGGGGCTGTCGAGTGGGTTTGGCTCATAGTTGGCTCATAACAACTCTATGCACAGTATCATGAAACACTGTTCCATCCTCTAACACCCTCACACTTTTCTTTTGTTTTCACTCATTGTTGCAGTCTCTGTGCTAATCCATCTTTTGGGGGACTGCCTCTCATTTGCTGACCTTCAACTGTACCCAGATTTGTGTCTTCCTCTAGGGCAGTGGTTCTCAAACTTCCTAATGCACGACTCTTTCACACCATTCCTCATGTATTGGTGACGCCCCCTCCCCAATCATAAAATTACTTTCCTTGTTACTTTATGACTAAAATTATGCTACTGTTATGAATCAGGCCACCATGTGATTTAGTCATTCTCCCCCCCACCCCCCAAAAGGCATCACGACCCACAGTTTGAGAACTGCTATTCTACACTAAGTGGAGTTTATTTTTAAGGTATGTTTCAGCATATTGTTAGAAGCACAAATCCTGTTCTTGTTTTTGGCTGCCTTCGAGTGGGTTTTGGCTCATAACAACCCTATGCACAATGTAATGAAACGTTGTCCTGCCCTGTGCATCCTCACGGTGGTTCTTCTGTTTGCGCTCATTGTTGCAGCCACTGTGGTAATCCATCTTGTTAGGGACTAACTCTCTTTTCCTGCCCTTCCGTACCAAGATTTGTGTCTTCCTCAAGAATAGTGGTTCTCAACTTTCTGAATGCCACTACTATTTCATACCAGTCCTCATGTAGTGGTGACTCCCCAACCATAAAATATTTTCATTGCTACATCATAACTGTAATTTCGCTTCTGTTATGGATCAGGCCACCCATGTGAAAGGTTCATTAGTCTTCTAAAGGAACTGTGACACAGTTTGAGAACCACTGGTCTAAACTAAGGGGAGTTTCTCTTAAGGTCTACTTCCGCATATTCATAGACGCACAGTCCTGTTGTTATTGTTTGGTGCCTTTGAGTGTGTGCTGGCTCATAGCAACTCTATACACAATATAATGAAACGTGACCCCGTGTCGTGCCACCCTCACAGTGGTTATTTTGCTTGTCGTCATTGTTGCAACCATGGGCTAATCCAACTTTTGGGGGGCTGCCTCTCTTTTGCTGCCCCTCTACTGCCCTTTCATTCATTTCCTCATGTAGTGATGAACCCCCCAATCATAAAATTATTTTCATTGCTACTTTGTAACTTTAATTTTGCTACAGTTATGAATCAGGCCTCCACTGTGAAAGGGTCATTTGACCCCCCCAAAGGACTCGTGACCCACAAGTTGAGAACCACTGCTCTAAACTAAGAGGAGTTTCTCTTAGGATCTACAGCACCATATTGTGAAAAGCATGAGTCCTACAGTGATTGTTGTTAGGTGTTGCCCAGTGGGTTTCGATTCTCAGCAACTCTTCGCACAAGATAATGAAACGCTGCCCCGTCCTGTGCCATCCTCACAGTGGTTTCTTGTCTGCACTCATGGTTGCAGCCACTGCGCTAATCTATCATCTGGGGGTCTGCCTCTCATTTGCTGCCTTTCTGCTCTGCTAAGATTTCTGTCTTGCTCAAGGACAGTGGCTCTCAACCTTCTTATAATGCCACAGGCCTTTTATACCACTGCTCATGTAGTGGGTACAATCCCAGTCATAAATTTATCGTCATTGCTACTTCATAACTGTAATGTAGCTACTGCTATGAAGTGGGACACCCCTGTGCAAGGGTAGTTCATCACCCTAATGGAGTCATGACCCACAGGTTGAGAATCTCTGCTCCAAACTATGAAGAATGTCTCATAAGATATATTTCAGCACATTGTTAGAAGCAAAAGTCCTGTTGTTATTTTATTTAGGTGCCTTCAAGTGGGTTTTGGCTCATAGCAACTCTATGCAAAATATAACGAAATGCTCCCCCATCCTGTGTATTGCTCACAGTGGTTCTTTGCTTGCGCTGGTTGTTGCAGCCACTGAGCTATTCCAACTTGGAGGGGCTGCCTCTCCTTTGCTGCCCTTCTACTCTACCAACATTTGTGTCTTCCTCTCGGACAGTGGTTCTCAATCTTCCTAAATTCACGACCCTTTCATGCAGTTCCCAAAATAGTGGTGGACCCCCAGTCATACAAAATTTTCGCTGATATTTCATAACTGTAATTTTGCTAATCTTATGAATCAGGCAACCCTTGTGAAAGGGTCATTCAACCCACTCACTCCCCAAAAGGGTTCGTGATTCATAGGCTGAGAACCCTGCACTAAACTAAGAGGAGTTTCTCTTAAGATCTACGTCAGCATATTGTTAGAAGCTCAAGTACTTTTTGTGTTGCTGTTAGTTGCCGTCGAGTGGGTTTTGACTCTCAGCAACTCTAAGCACAAGATAATGAAACGCTGCCCCGTCCTGTGCCGTCCTCACAGTGGTTCGTTGATGGCACTCATTGTTGCAGCCACTGAGCTATTCCATCTTGTAGGGTCTGCCTCTCACTTGCTGCCCTTCTGCAGTACCACGTTTTGTGTATTCCTCTCGGGCAGTGTTTCTGAACCTTCTTAATGGCATGGCTCCTTTATACAATTCTTAATGTTGTGGTGATCCTCCAACAGTAATTTTTTTTCATTGTTACTCCATTACTGTGATTTCACTACTGTTATGAATTGGGCAACACCTGTGAGAGGGGGTCGCGACCCACAAGTTAAGAACCACTGCTCTAAATTTAGAGGAGTTTCTCTTAAGATCTAGTTCAGCATATTGTTAGAAGTACACGTCCTGTAGTTATTGTCATTAAGTTTGTCGAGTGGGTTTTGACTCTTAGCTGCCCTGACCTGTGCCACCCTCACCGTGCTTGTGTGCTTGGCCTCAGTGTTGCAGCCACTGTGCTAATCCAACTTGTTGGAGACTGCCGCTCTCTTCCTTCCCTTCTGTACCAGATTTGTGTCTTGCCCTAGGGAAGTGGTTCTCAACCTTCCTAATGCCACAACTCTTTCATACCATTCTTCATGTAGTGGTGATTGCCAAATCATGAAATTATTTTCATTGCTACATCATAACTCTAATTTTTCCACTTTAATGAATGGTCCACTGCCGTGAAAGGGTCATTCATCCCCCAAAAGGGGTCACGACCTTCAGTTTGAGGCCCGCTGCGCTAAACTAATAGGAGATTCTCTTAAGGTCTACTTAGGTACATTGTTAGAAAAACAAGTCCTGTTTTTTTTTTCTTGTGTGTTTTGACTCATAACAACTCTATGTCAATATAATGAAACACTGCCCCATCTTGTGCCATCCTTGCAGTGTTTCTTTGGCTTGTGTTTATTGTTGCAGCCACTGTGCTATCCCATCTATATTGGGGCTGAGTCTATTTTGTTGCCCTTCAACTGTATCAAGAATTGAGTCTTCCTCTTGGACAGTGGTTTTCAACATTCTTACTCACGACCCTTTCATCCAGTTCCTCATGTAGTCGTGACCAACCAACCATACAATTATTTTTGTTGCTACATCATAGCTGTAATTTTGCTACTGCTATAATTCAGGCCACCCCATGAAAGGGCTGTTTGACCCCCTAAGTAGACATGACCCACAGGTCGAGAGCCGCTGCTCTAAACGAAGGGGAGATTCTCTTAAGGTCTTCTTCAGCATATTGTTAGAAGCACAAGTCCTGTTGTTACTGTTGTTGGGTGCAGTCTAGTGGGTTTGGCTCATAGCCACTCTCTGCACAAAATAATGAAACTCTGGGGGTCTTAAAGGCTTGAAGGCAAACAGGCTGAAATCTAGCTCAGAAGCAACAAAGCCCACAGAGAAGAAGCACACAAGCCTAAGTGAGCACGAGGTGTTGAAGAGATCAGGTAGCAGACACCAAAGAACAAAAACCATCATTGTGTGATCACCTTCCCCACATAAACGCTGAAGATGAATGTGTGCATAAGTATGTGTGGTGAAGAAGGCTGATGGTGGCCGGCTATCAAGCGATATAGCGTCCCGGGTCTTAGAGGCTTGAAAGTAAACAAGCTGGCCCAGAAGCAACAAAGCCCACATGGAAGTATCACACCAACATGTGTGATCATGAAGGGCTGAGGGGACCAGTTTTCAAGCAACAAAGGCGGGAGGTGGGATTATATCATCGTGAATGAGGGGAGTACATGACGGGGGACCAATGCCCACCTGTAGACAACTGGACATCCCTTGCGGAGGGGTAGTGGGAAGGAGATGAGTCACTCAGGGTTCAGTATAGCAATAATGAAACTCACAACCTTCCTCTAGTTATTAAACGCTTCCTCCCCCCACCTCTCATGATCCCAATTCTACCTTGCAAACCTGGTTAGACCAGAAGATACACAGCGGTACAGACGGGAACTGGAAACACAGGGAATCCAGGACAGATGAACCCCCCAGGACCAGCGGTGAGAGTGGCGATACTGGGAGGGAAGTGGGTATAGAAATGGGAAACCGGTCACAAGGATCTACATATAACTTCCCCCCTGGGAGATGGGCAACAGAAAATTGGGTGATGGGAGACGCCGTGCAGTGTAAAATAAGAGAAAATAATAATGTATAAATTATTAAGGGTTCATGAGGGAAGAGGAGCAGGGTGAGAAGGGGATAGGGGAAAGGGGAAATGAGCTGATTCCAGGAACCCAAGCGGAAAGCAAATTTTGAGAGTGATGAAGGCAACGAATGTATAAGTGTGCTTTACACAATTGGTGTATGTATGGATTGTGATGAGTTGTATGAGCCCCAATAAAATGATTTTAAAAAAGAAAAAGAAAGAAATGTCTATAAATGAATGAAGGCAACATATGTACAAAATGCCTGATGCAATCAATATGGATTGCAACAAAAGTTGTAAGAGTCTCCAATAAAAGATTTTTAATAAAAATGTATATATAATAAATATTTTCCTAACTTATATAAATGATTAATAAGAATAAAATTAAGCAGCCTGGGCGTTTTATAGGAAAAAATGATAAAAGAACAAATGAGAGATTCAGCAGGAAGCAATGGATAGGAAAATATTATAAGGAAAGTTTTCTCTTATATGGAATGTACATTCTCTTACACGACAACAATCAGAATATGCCGTAAGAACCTCAGACCAAATACTAGAATAAAATAGAGGAAAACATTCCCAACCCTTCAATAAAATGCTATATGCTTTCGATGATTTTCACAAAAGTTCAAATTTTTTAACAAAATATTTTGTTCATTCACATTTTTAATTATGCATAAATTTATGTCTACTTGCATTACATCTCATAAAAAGGCATAAGAATTGTTTTTGCACTGTTTAAAACTAAATAGAAGATAGTGAAGGTGAAAAATAGTTTTCGTGAATGTTGCTTTGAAATACAAATGGCATTGTCCTAAGAAATTTAAAAGATTTAATTTTTTTAAATCATTTTATTAGGGGCACGTACAACTCTTATCACAATCCATACATACATCAGTTGTGTAAAGCACATCCGTACATTCATTGCCCTCATCATTCTCAAAACATTTGCTCTCCACTTAAGGCCTTGGCATCATGTCCTCATTTTTCTCCGCCCTCCCTGTTCCCCCCTCACTCATGAACCCTTGATAATTTGTCAGATCTTACATTTTTTGTCTCCCTTCACCCACTTTTCTGTTGTCCATCCTCCAGGGAGGAAGTTATATGTAGATCCTTGTAACTGAGGTCTCAGAGCAGCTGGGTGTGATGCAGGGGAGGCTCTGGAAGCAGCTGAAGACACTGTGGGAGTTGGCAGCCCAACAGTGAGGGTCACTGCATCCGGGGGTACCAGAAAACTGGCTAAGGTTGCTTATTCCCCTAGATGCTACCCCTGCCTTGAAGAGAACCGTGACAGAGGCCTGTAGACATGTGTCAAGAAGTGTTGAGTCCTTCACTGTTTCCTCTTCCCACAAACCTTTGAGGAGAGCCTGCAGGGCAGGGGCTCGGCTCCCTGGATCCAGTCACCTGCCCTTCCCCACAGCCACACCCTCGCCAGCCCCAACTCCCCCTGCCCTGGGTTTGCTTCTTGAATCCAGAGGAGCAGCCTGGGCAAAGACCATGAAGAACCTTGTCCTTCAGGCAGCCTCTTTGATTGGGTCCCTTGTCCTGCAGAGTGTGGACACATGCACACTAACTGTTGGGGGACTCAGCTGTCACCACAGGGGCCAGGATCTGAAGAGGATGCTGGCACTGCAGGGCTTCCTGAGGGAAGCCGAGGACTTGCAGAGCTGGCTGAGCAGCCAGCAGCTGGTGGCCAGAGGAGAGAGGACTATGAGCACACCCTAGTGAGGAAGGGGCTAGGGGCAAGGAAGGTGCCCAGGAGCCGAAGGAAGACGGGTGGTGGAGGGGGGGCTGCATGCACAAGGGGCTGATGGGGAACATCAGTCTGGACTGAGGACAGCTGTGGCTTCCTATTCCCCTCTCTGCGTAGAGGGGCAAGTTCTGTGGCTGTCCAGTCTTGCCCTGCCCAGTCACTCACTGAGGTGTCTCACAACCACACCAGCCAGGGCCCCCTGGAACCCTTCTCCTCTCTTCTCAGCTCCTCTTAACCAAGTTTGCAATGTTTCAGCACCAAGTGAAGATGGGTGGCCACCAGGGGGCAGCCTGCCCCACTAGCGGAGAGCCTGCTGGAGTGGCGGCCCAGCACTGCCCCCAGGGCCCAGCAGTGGTGACAGGACCTACAGTGAGTACCAGCAGCCTGGAGCAGGGGTGAGTTTGGGGGAGTTGCTGGGCATGGGCTGGAAGGGCTTCCAGGGAGACCCTTGCTGTGCTGCGGCTCTGCCAAACCCCTGAGAGGTGAACTTGCTTTCTGTGTGCCCACATTGGGGGCCCGGGCCACGTGTTCCAGGGAGCAACTTATGCAGCCTGTAGCTTGGGACCCCTTACTTAAGCTGAGAGGCCATGTCAGACGACCTTCAGCAAAGCTCAGCCTTTGAGTTCTGGGCTTCTGGCTTCAGGGCACGGTGAGGGCAGCTGCTGGTTCTGGCCCAGCTGCAAGCAGCCTGGCTGTACCTGGCCCTTCTTGGGACTCCAGATAGCACTGGGGAAACTGGGTGCACCGAGAGCCTGGGTTACTTGCTAGAGACCACAGCTACTTAGCAGTGAAGTTGAGACCCGATATGGCCCTCACCATAAAAAGGAAGTGTTTTCTGCCCTGGTGACCCTTGGCCTTCCCTGAGGTCAAGGGTGACCATAGCAGCCATATGAAGAGTGTCAGAAGCAGGGCACAGTGACTGCCTCAACCTCCCCACTCTCCCCTGCCGGGGCTCTTCCAGTCTTGGCCTAGTGCCTCTATTGCTGGGGAGCAGACTGGAGAGTCCCCCACCCCTGCAGGACCCACAATCTTCCTATCAGTGCCAGCAATCTGAGAAGGCACAGTCTGGCAGGGTATGACCAGGCTCCCTGGAAATGGTCCCATTGAAGATCTGGAGAGCAGACCGATTGTTTTCCTTTGATTGTGTTACAGACACCTTACAGGAGAGAAGGACATTTATAGATCACTGTCTACAGTTTCTGACCTTCAAAGCACTCAAATCATTGCCATCGAGTCGATTTCTATCATCGAGGCCCTGTAGGACAGCACACGACGGCCCCTGTGTCGCTGAGGCTGTCACTACGGGAGCAGACAGCCGAGCCGCGTCTTTGTGATGGGTTTCAGACCACTGACCTTGCCATGAGCAGCAGCCCAAGGCATGCCTTTTTCTGACCTTGGGTTTGACTAATATATATATATACACACATATAATGCACATATATATATGAATTTTAATATAGAGGGTTTTGTTTTAAGTGGAAACATGCAGAGCAGTTTAACAATTTATACACATTTTGTTTGCAGCCCTCATAATATAACACAGCACTCTTCTTGCCTTCTCCCTGGCCCCTCCCTCCCTCCTGAACTTTGAGGGCAAATGCTCCCCTTTGCTCTGGGAAGCACTTGCCTCACAGGTGCCATGCGTTCACTTTATCAGCTCGACTGTTGCTTGGGCAGGGGTGATTCCCGGAGCTGGGCTCTGTTTTGAATTTGAAGGGCCCTGGTCTCAGGGTTCCAGCAGTCCCTGTCAAACTTGTAATGCCCTCTCTTCATGAAGTCACCTTCCATTGGCTTTCAAGCTGTGCACAAGTTGCCAGTTTGAGCTCAACCAGAGCAGTTTGAGGCGGTGGCTGGGCACCATCTAACTCTCCTGGTCTCCAGGACAAGGATGGAGGGCTGTGGTGTTGGTGGTCCGTTAGTCCTGTGGACTGCTTTGCTTCAGTTTTTTATTTTCTTCACTCGTCAACTCCAGATGGGGAGAGAGGGGATCCTAGTTGCTAGAGGTGGCTTTGCAATGGAGACAAACATTTTATACTAAAGTGAGATTCTTACGTGACATTTGCGTGACTGCAGCAGCCCCTGCTCATCTTCCTCCGTACTCACCCTAGCTGACCACCTTCCTGCCTCAGAGGATGGGGCACTCCCTCTGCCCGTCCACCCTCAGGTCCTCACTTTCAGTCCCACAGGATCCTGTGGTATCAATCCCCCCCCTATCAGCCCCACCCCCAGCCTACACAAGGATTACAAACCCTTGCTCCACTCAGATTCTCTGTAGCTAGTGTCACCTCCCCTGTGTTCCTCAGAGTGTGCTCTGCACCCATGAGATTATTGATTGGTTTCCACCCATAGTGACCCTGTGTGTCCCACAGGGCTTGCTCTGGGGACAGCTCTCAGAGGGCGAAACCAGGAAGAGGAGGGGAGGGAGCAGTTGGGCAGAAGAAGCTGTGATGGACCCCACAGAGCCAGACTGCCCATGGAGGACAGGACCCTGTGGCTGTTTTCCTGAAGGGGTGCCCCTCAGGGTAGATCAATGCTCTGGAGACCCCACCACAGGTGGAGGCCCCTCGACCCCTCCTCAGTCCCGCCCTCCACACCCTCACCTACATTTGGAGCTGGGTGAGCTTCTCCTCATGGGCCGCCAGCTGCCTTTCCAAGTCCTGGTGCCAGGCATGTGGCCCTCTAAGGCGTGGATCCCTGCTCACTCCACAGTCAGGGTCTAGCAAGAGGTACTCTCAAGAGGCCAGCCAGACCTCGGCCTGACCCAGCATTCCACGCAGCTCCTCCTAGTCCTGGCTCACCTGGCAGTGCTCCTGGTGAAGGGCCCAGGCCGTCCGGAGCTCCTGCAGCTGCCTGTCCAGCTCCCGGAGACACTGTGACCTGGGGCGCAGAGGGCTGTTGGGAGGGGCGCAGGGTGTCGCCTGGGTGGGGCAGGGCTGGGTTACCGTGGAGCAGGGAGCAGCAGGAAAGGGAGCTCTGGCCACGCACCACCCTGGCCCTAGCCCTCAGCGCGCACATCTCTGGGGCCATGACGTGGCTGGTGTCCAGCAGCTGCTACCCCGCCGGCCGCACTGCCTGGGCTCTCAGGCAGAGCTCCTGCCCCAGTGTCTCCTTGGCCCCATCTGGCCCTTCTGAGGATATAGACTAGCGCCTGCTTCTCTTGAGCCCGAGTATTTGGGGGGGGACAGGGCATGGGAACAGGTCTCAGGGCCAGAGGGCAGAACAGGGAGGAGGCAGGGAAGAGCTGGGTGCCCCTACCCGCATGGAACAGAGCGAGCCCCCATCCAGGTGGGGTGGCACATACAGCAGTTCCTGGCAGTGCCTGAGGAAGGTGTGGCCATGGGCTACCCACTCCAGCTGCTGGCCCTTCTCCCAGGCCTTCATGTTCAGGTGGCCCAGGCCTCCAGCACCTCAGCCAGCTGCCCGGCCAGGCCCTCCTTGACCGCAGGGTGTACCGGGATGGCCTCCATCCCCATCTGAACCACCACCTCGTCCAGCTGGCAGAGAGCAGGCTGAATGCTCCTCCACCCAGGACTCTGCAGGCCATCCTGGCTGTACCCCAGCCTAGGTCAAGCCCAGGCCCGTCACCCCCCATCCCAGAGGGGGAAGGGGCGGGCTGCAGTCCTGCCTGGGGTCAGCTGGGGGTGAGGGTTCCTCATCCATCCATTGCCTACAGAAGAGGGGTTCTTCCGGGGGGGAGGGACTGGGGCCCTCCCCTGCAGGAGGCGGTGCTGGCGCTGCAGGACCTCCACAGACACCAGGTCGTGGCCAAGGACAGCACCCTCCACCAGGACCACCTTCTGCATGTGGCCCCACAGCTCGAGCGCCGCCTTGTGGAAGTCGAGGGCACAGCGGGAAGGAGGGCCAGCAACTTTCTCCCTGAGAACAGGGCCACCTCCTTTTGAGCAAAGACTGTGGCTTGGGGATTTGTGGGGCTTTAACACGGAGGGAAATAGGACGAAGACTCTATTCCCTAACTTATAACAGGGAGAATCTGGAAAGCTGGTATTCCACGGTAGGAAAGCCTCTATTTTGGTAAGTTAGAGGTAAAGTCCAAGTACATTATCCTGCTTTAAAAATCATTCCCACGGATTCTCTGTTAACAGCTAGGCTGCCATAATGTGAGCACATGGCTGATTGTATCTCTGTGTAGAAGCAGATATGATCCTTTTGCCCTCTCTTCCCATCGTGACACCCAGCCCCCCTTGTAGCTTCCCCCAATGCAGGTATTAGCTTTCCTCACCTTGGTGAGCTCAAGTACAGGGGCCTTACGATAGATACCGCCCACCTTGTGACCATGTCACTACTGAAGAGGTGTGTCTCCAGGCTCCCTATACACGTCCCAAGATAGCAAAGGTTCCACTTCTCCCAGTTCCACGTGGTCCATCAAAGGAGCTGAAGTGAGCATGCCTAATAAAACATGTCTGACTCTGTATTGTATTCTCTCGCCCCTGTCTTTCCTGTCCTCTGTGACTTTACCGTGACCTTTACCTATTATCATCGCTGTACATTCGCGCCTTCTGGCCCTTCGGTAGTTAGAAGATGGATGGTTTCCTCTGATCACAGCAGGTTCCTGATGAGGCCCGGGGGCCACAGGCAGGGCCCGAGGGAGGCAAGGGTCTTGACACGCATGTTGGGTGGAAGGCAAAAAGATGGGGAGCCCTGAGCACATGAGGACGGCGGCTCAGGGAGCGAGTGGGCTGCCTGTCAGGGGGTCTGCCTGTAGCACCTCCAAAAGTCAGTGAGGAGAGGGCTGGCCCCGGGGCCACCCAGCCCCAGGATTTCGGTTGCAGGACCTGTCAGGTGCTCAGTGCACTGAGACACCAGATCCCGCGAAAGGAGGGTGTGGGGAGGGGCGGCAGGGAGCTCTAAGAGTGGCGGTCAGCAAGAAGACCAGCAGGGCCTGTGCCCCCAACGAAACTGCGGCCCGTGCTCAGGGAGCATTGGGAGAGCCCACTTCGTGGTCCTGCCACAAGGAGTGACCTGCGCTGAACGACTCCAAACTGGGGGCAGGAAGGAGCGTGGTTGGACGGGGAAGGCTGATTGATGCTGGGAGCTGGAGTCAGCCATGCCCCTTCATACAAACATGTGCACACGAGAATACACACAGAAGTATGCATGCACACACCCACATGCCCACCCCTACACATGAGCACACACACACACACGCACACACATGCACACACATCTGGGGTAGGCCCCTGTGTCCCGAACCCCTTGGCTGTCCCTGGCCTGTCCCTCTGGGCACCCACCTCTGTGCGGGCTTTCATTGCCTTGTCCAGCCTCACCCATGTGGCCTCAACGCCGCTCCTGTGGACTTGACTCTGGGCCATGGAGCTGGGTAGGCGAGTTCCAGGGCACCTGCCAGCTCCCTCAGGGCCTGCACCCTGGCAGCCCCACACTCTGCCCTTTCTCCCGGAAGACCTTGAACTTCTCTTCCAGCATGTGCCAAAGGTGGGGCTGGAGAGGGTCAATGTGGATGGAATTCAGGCAGCTCCTAAAACTCACGAAAGGGCCAGCTGGCCCCAACAGCTCCCACATCCCTCAGCCCTGGTTCTAGAACTCTGCAGGGCATCTCCTGCCCCCTCAGCCCACCCAGCATCTACCCTACCCTCCGTTCCTCCATCCACTTTCCCAGCACGACTCACTTCCACACCCTCCAGGTCCTGCCCACACTGTCTCTGGAGAGGACCCGGGTTCAGGAAACCCAGGGCAGCCCCTGCTGTCTGCAGCCTGTGGAGGAGGCAAACCTGGGTCGGTGGATCAGGGAGCCTGGTCACAAAGCCCACTTAGCAGGGTCACTTTCCCAAGCCAGGTGCTCCCTACAACTGCAAGGGCATTCTGGGAGGAGTTGAGCTGGGCTGAGGATGCCCTGCACAGCCCCAGGCTGACCCAGGTCACAGTACAAGCTACTGCGTTTCCAGCCCAGATGGAGCTTAGGCGAGATAACGATTTGCCCATGATCCTAGCCCAGAGGCTGGCCCGGAGTCTCAGGGGCCCTGCATTTGCTGCATGCAAGAACCATGGAGGGGTGCAGCTTCTACCTTTGAAGGGTGTGCAGTCTCCTCCAAACACACAGCATGCCTGGGTGGCACACAACGTGGCTACCTGCGGAGTGCCGGGCTTTAGAATGACCCCACCTGCTGACTCATGAGGATCCTCCAGAGGGTTTGCAAGCCAGTAAATCTTTCCAAGAGCAGGGAACCTCTTCTTTCTCCTGAGGAGCAGTTAGTGGGACTGAACCAGGCAACAGCCCAACACTTCCCAAGCAGGCCTCCTGGAGCATCGTTAGAGCAAGGGGTAAACTGCTAGTGATAATGGGCTCCTGGGAGGAGAGTTTGTAGAAAGGCCTGAAGCGCTGAGCAAGATCTCAGGACGGTGGCCCTCTGGGAGCTTAGGACAAGTTCTAAACCCAGCCAGGAAGCTGAAGGGCTGACCAGACAGAAGCTGAGGGGGAGGAATGAGAATGCTGGGATAACTGCTGACCCCCGGCTGGGGGCAGGGCTTCCTGGTTGGAGCTGTGGGAGCTGACTCAGGCCAGACCCCACCTGCTCTGAGACGCTGAGGCCACCCTCAAAGTTCACAGCCAACTGTCTCACGTGCTCGTCCATATCCAGGTGGGTGCCTGGGGGAGGGGGTGGCTTCGGCAAGTGCTGCCACCCCAGGCCCAGAGTCCCACCCTCAATGCCCGGGCCCTTGGCCACCATGCTGTCTCAGGAGAAAGCCACAAGCCTCCCAGATGCTGTGTCCCACTGGGTGGAGGCCCCCCTGAGGAGACATGGATCGCACCAATGAATCACACAATCTGCCTCTGACCCCTTGAGGCCTCGTCACCCCCCACTATCATCACCCCAGTGCCGCTTCCCACTCTGGACTAGAGTGCATAGGTATTAGCAAGAGATAAAACTCACAACACATGGAACCCAGGAACAGGAATGGGAATAGAGATACCAAAAGGGTAGGGGGAAGAGGGGTAGAGGATGGGAGGAAGGAGAACCGATAGCAATGAATGACATATAACTGCACACCCCTCGCAGGGAGAGGAGCAACAGAAAGCTGAGGATAAAAGAGACAATGGTCGATGTGAGATATGAAAATAATAACAATCTATAATCTATCAAGGAACCACGAGTGGGGGAGGAGGAAAAAAGGGGGAGCTGATCCCAAGGGCTCAATAGAAAGTAAATGTCTAGAAAAGAATGATGGCAATATACGTATGACTATGTCAGATACAATTGGTGTATGGATTGTAAAAAGAGTTGTAAGAGCCCCCAATAAGGACACACTGAGGATGATGAAATACACCACTGAAAACCTTATGCTAATCATTGATACACTGTCAGGTAGTGGAGGACTAGTAAAACTAGGCAGAACCTTGTCAGAGAGAGGACCAGATGACGAACACTTTTGGTCAGATTAAAGGGGAGGATCAGTGACAAAGTGCCAGGCCGTTTGCAGGATGCATGGCCACGGGAGCTGCAACGATGGGTTCAAACATCAGAAAGAAATGAGGGTGGTCCAGGACTGGCAAGCCTTTCCTTGTCCTGTACATTGGGGTTGCTTTGAAGCAGAACAACTGGACAGCACCTACCAACAAGACCAACCGAGGAAGAGGAAGCCACTATGGTCCCAGAAACAGACATCACTAGGACGTGTCAGGAGACTTTTATAAAGGTAACCAATGGCCTGGCCCTTCATCACAGAATGCTGGGGAGGCACCATTGTCCTGGTTTACCAGACGTTCCCCAGATAAATTACTGTCCAGCTGCCCATAGGAAGGAGAAATACCTATAGACATGACGGAAGGGAGGTTCACTCCGCTATGGGAATGTGCTAATCTGTGCACTGAAATGTTGAAATCCACAGACACACGTGTATAAAAGAGAGTTGTAATTAAATATTAAATGCACATCAAGAAAACTTCCCTAAACGATCTTTTTAATCTCATAAGCCCACCATTATGCCATAGGCTCCCCAGAATTCACAACCATCTACAAAGGAGATGGAAATGAGGCTGAATGCTATTGAGAGCAAAGTCAGAGAAAGCAAAATAATCTCATATTTGGTGGGCATCTGCATATAGCTGGGGAGCACCCAAAGCTGTTTCACGTAGATAATGTGACTTCTGCTCAGATATGTCTGAGTGTACGTGAGGTTTGGAAGGAGTAGCATTTAACTGGCTAAGGCATCATCTCACTTTACTGAATTTCAAAATCAAGATGCTCAAGAACTTGCAATGCTAAAGTGACCAATGCATGAATCATTCCGCCCTTCAATTAACACCACCTGTGCAACTTGGACATTTGGCGTGATAAGCTAAGAATATGAGTGAGCATAACCTGTTGTGAAAAACAGGAAGATACAGAAAGCTTCACTGTTTAATGTAATTATTGTATACGGGAACCTGCAGGATGTAAAATTTCCCATCAACAACTGATGATGGAAAATGATAATGCTCCTTAACCCACCCCCCCAAAAAAAAAACTCATGTGGAGGCACTCTAGAAATGAAAAACGTAATCTGCGTGAGGCAACACTGAAGTCAGCCTATGAAACGCGGGATGTTAAGATTTCCTTCCCATTCAAATAGTTGAAAATCTAAGGCATGAGCTGAGAATAGTAAAACTGTTTGATGCTCCATAATCGGTGCAGGGGAAACACCAGAATAATTGCCTCTTCCTTAATATACTTGAATCTGCTGGAGTTACATTTGGAGGTGAGGTATGGGAAACTGTTTGAATTACAATAGTATGGAAGTAAAAGCAATTTTACACTGTGAGAAGCTCAAGTGTTTTCATTGGAATCAGTTGTCTGAATGACACCCACCTGGAGCTTCTTTTTTTTTCTTCAGTTGTAGCTTATGATTCTGTGTCTTCTCTTCTGCAGGCTAGGTTTTCAGGGTATTGACTGCTCTTTCTAGACTTTTGACAAACCTTTTGTCTGCAGGTTTAAGGTCTGGTGCTGGCTGCACTTTTGCCTATGGGAAGGAGAGGGACACAGAATCAAAGGGTTTATTCAGATGGTCTATGTGTCCTAACGTAGAAGTCAGACAGAACAGTCTGGTTACTGTAGTTGCCATCCGCCTGGGACTGGGTTTTGCCTGCAGAAGAATGATAGGGATAAAAGTGATGCAAACAGAAGCAAGCATCTTTAATATTTTGATGCGTTCAGACTCCAGCCTAGACACTGATCCTTTCTGGGGACATTATATGCAGTCTCCCCTGACTCCAAAACAGTTCTGAGGAGTCGGTGATTGTGACTGAGTAGGAGGGCTCACTGTCTAGATATCACACGTCGTAGGTTCACATGAGGGCTATTCCACATCAAGCGGTGTCTTAGTGTGCCGCAATCAATTTTTCCACCCAAATCCCTAGGATTCTGAAGTTCCTAGTACCCTGTGTCCTGCAGTCCCTTTTACCCAATAACCCTGGTGTTTATATTTTATAACCACCTTTTCATTTGTGGAGATTAAAAAAAAATTTGTTATTAAATAATGTGGTTTATGGAAATTGAAAAAATAAGCCATTAGAAACTTATTTGTCTGAAAAAAATAATGCCAGTTTGCAAGGAAATGTCTGGATAGGCTGAGTAGGCAATAATAGAGCCGGCTCAAAGTTGGCAGTCAAGCACTTGCTTCATTGAATGTATGTCACTATCCACAGTGTTGGAAGTAAATTGGCGTCATGAAACAGGTTCCTGAAAGGTCCCCAAATCACTATTCCAAGGATTTAAACCATACTTTCCCCCATTCCATTTAACCTCCAGATCATTCAAGCTTTTAAAAAACAGGTCAATTTCACATTCAGTTCATCAGCCCACAACTCAATTGGCTCATATCAGTTCAAAGACCCAGAAAACACAATCTCTGAGTTGTTCTGTATTATAGTTATGATGAGCTGCATTATGACCATCTGCTTCTCTTTCTTTTTTTAGATAGTTTACCATAAGTAGCATGCACTCATGCTATACCGCACACCTCTGATGCCATTGTAGCTGTAAGTTTATATCCAATGTATTCAAGACCCACAGACTGATGACGGTGAGATATGTAAAACCAGGGGGTGGGAGTCACCCATCCAGAGATTTTTCATTTTTTTTAATATTAACTAAGACACTCAATATTGGTTTCTCTTGTTAGTTTTTAAAAATTTTTTAAAAAGATGCTCAGTTACTGTTTTGTTGGGGTTTTTATATTTTGTGTTTGTTTTTATATTTACCTCTTTTGTATAGGTAGGAATTTATAGGGAAATATGTACTGTATGGAATAAATTTTAAGAACTAAAATATATTTTATTTTAAATAAATTAACGGATCTTTGATCTTACAGCTAAATCACTGATTATATATTTGCAGAGCCGACTTAAAGGATGAAAGGAAATTCTATCAAGGGTGTTACTTTTGACTTCAAAGCCTTGTAAATAAAGTCTTTTAACTACCTGTGGAAAAAAATATAAGAAAAAAAAAGCTAGAATCATGAGGTATTTGACTTCGGTCAGGACTGCCTCTTGACAAAATCGTCGGGATGGGATCGGACATAACTGAGAACTGAGTACCTTTCATCCAAACAGTTACTGTGGGGTAGATTCCAAGTCATGGAACTACCAGGTGTGCAGAGCCAAACTGAACCGAGTGATATAGGGCCTGCTAGGCTGTGTGAGGTTACAAAAGCAGACCACCAGGTCTGCCTTCTGAGGTACCACGATATGGGTTCAGATGATCGTTTAAGTTATGAATTGAGCACTTAACTGTTTGTGCCACCCAGAGATGGCATGGAGGAAAATAGCTTTTCACTGTTTAGTGTCTTTCCCAAACGGAAACGGGTGCTTACTTGTGTCCTGCCTTTTCTTATATTACTTGGATTAGTCTGAGTACATTAGAGAAATAAATCCACTGAAACTGAAATGTATAAAATAGAGCTTTAGATAAAGGGTAAATGCACATGGAGAAAAAATCCCAAACCTGTGCAGCCCAAGTCTACAAGTCCAACATTAGCGCATATGTCACACCCCAATCCACTATGTCCTCCTCCATCTTAACAAACACATGCAGTGATGGTAGCTGCAGGTGGAAAGAACTGCCCATCTGGGTTTCTGAGGTTGTTAACTCTTTACTGGAATTAAAAGCGCCTTTGGTGCGCCTGGAGCGGCTGTTGTTTGTAACCACTCAGCCACGAGGGCTCCATCTCCTTGTGCAGGACTACTCGTGATTTATTATCTACTCCAATGCCGATCAAAGGGTGGTACATGGGTCGGTGATAATCTGTGACCTGTTTAAAATCTGTCCATTTGTGGCTAGGTACAGAAAGGAAGGTCAGGGTGCAGGTCACTGCTCTGTCATGTAAAGGGCAAAGCCGCAGCAGGGTTTCTAGTGTAAGGATACACTGAGGATGATGAAATACACCACTGAAAACCTTATGGTAATCATGGAACCACTGTCAGGTAGTGGAGGACTAGTAAACCAAGGCAGAACCTTGTCAGAGAGAGGGCCAGATGACAAACCCTTCTGGTCAGATTAAAGGAGAGGGCCAGTGACAAAGAGCCAGGCCGTTTGCAAGACGCTTGGCCACGGGGGCTGCAAAGATGGGTTCAAACATCAGAAAGATATGAGGGTGGCCCAGGACTGGCAGACTCATAGTGACCCTATAGGACAGGGTACAACTGCCCCTGTGGGTTTCCCAGACTGTCACTCTTGACAGGAGTCGACACCCTCATATTTCTCCCAAGGAGTGGCTGGGGGTTTAAGACTACTGTCTTTGTGGTTAACAGCCCAAAAGTACCAGGGCCTCTAGAACTGCAGAATCCCAGGTCCCACCCTGAACCCACAAAATCAGAATCTGCCTCCCACCCTGATTTCCAGGAACCTGGGTAAGTGCATGCATGTGAAAGTTTAAGAAATACTGCCTTAGAAACCATTACTTTCCTGATCAACTTCCTCCTGCCAGGGGTGCAGAAATGGAATTCCATTGGGCCATGCTCCCCTAGAAGCATATTGAGGTCTCAGTGCTCCTATATCCTGCCTGTCGTCCAGATTTCCTGATTCTCACCTGGACTGTGGTCCCTACAGAAGGGTATTGGTGAGTCCTCAGTATGAACAGCCCCAAATTAGGTCTAGAGACACAGCTCCCATTTCAGAGTAGTAGAATCCACAGTTTACTGTAGAATTAATGACTTTTACTGGCTTGGGGTAGGGTCTAGTGGGAAACGTGTTTCAGCAAGAGATAATATGTATTCCAGATGTACACAATGAGTTTGTCTTGAGACATATTTATGCCTGTAGTTGTTATGGAGTCTCTTTATATCCCATGCAATGTTAATCTTTTTGAAAATTTATATTTGCTTTTTATTACCCAGATATATAAGTGATTTATAGCTAGGTCTGATGGATTGGAATCAGATGACCAAGCCTGGATTAACCATGGGTCCTGGTGACCATTAGTCAGTTCTTTCTGTTAATGATATTTTCACCTGAGTGAATGCATTCAAGACTTTTCTTCTCTTAAGATAAATAAGCAGGTGGGTATCATTTTGCTATGCTGACACTTCCTTGTGCTGTTTTAAGTTCACCCAGCAATTTTTAAAAAGACAGACATATTGAAACTGTCATACACTGAATAATTCATGTGGAAAAATGGGGGGAGTGCTAAATAGAGGTGACTCGTGGTACAGTCTTATTTACTGCTTGTTAGAAGGTACTGTGATCTTGTATACATAAACACTAGAAACCAGAAGAGAGGAAATGGTGGCTCCATGGCACAATTCTCACTAGTCATGAAGGAAATTTGGGTTTGATTCTTGGCCAGTGTGCCTCCTGTTACAGCTACCACCTATCTGCTAGTGGAGGCTGGCATATTACTATGATGCTGAACAGATTTCAGCAATGGTTTCAGCCTACAGTCAGACTAGGAGGGAAGGCCTGGTGACCTCCTTTCAGACATCAGCCACTGAAAACCCCCCAGCTGACAAGGGGTCAAATCTACAACCCACTGAAGGAACGGGGCAGGACCAGTGGGCATTGTGTTCTGTAGCGCATGGAGACCGCATGAGTCAGGAGCTGACTGACTTGAAGGCAATGGGCCGCAGCACTCTCTCGGAAGGCAGTGGTTGGAACACATAGGTGTCCTTCATGTGGCCCCATGATCATCAAGCCTAAGTCACACAACCAACTCCGGGAAATGAAAGATACCCAGGGTACCAGGAATATTTGAAGGACGTGGTGTAAATTGGTTCAGTCCAGGGGAGTTCTGGAAGCCACCGAGGTAAGCTTCCTGCTGAAACCACTAACTTAGCCCAGTGCAAGTGGATGGGTGTCTGCGCATGCACCCAGCCACCATTAGTGTTTTGTTGTTGTTGTTGTTGTTGCTGCTGTTCATGTCCATAGAGTCGATGCCAATTCACAGTGAGCCTATATGACAGGGTAGAATTCCCCCTGTGAGTTTCTGACACTGTGACTCTTTATGGGAGTAAAAAAAGCCTCATCTTTCTCTTGAGGAGTGGCTGGTGGTTTTGAATGGTTGATCTTGCTGTTAGTCCATTGCGTAACCAGGTGCTGTCAATTTGGTTCCAACTCATGACCACTCTATGTGCAGCAGAACAAAACAGCACGCTTCCCTGCGCCATTCTCACAGCCATTCCTACATTTGAGCCACTGTGTCAACCCATCTTGTGGAGGTTTGTCCTCCTTTTGGCTTGGCCAAGATGCTGCCCTTCTCCAGGGACTGGTCCCTCCTGATAACACCCAAAGTACATGAAGCCAAGTGTCACCATCCTCGCTTCTAAGAATCAATCTGGCTGTAGTTCTTCCAACATAGATTTGTTTGTTCTCCTAGAAGTTCTTTGGTGTATTCAATATTCCTCACCAGGACCGTATTTCAAATGCATCAATTCTTCTCTTGGGACTTCCTTATGCATTTTCCAGCTTCCACATGAAAATAATCATGCCTTGAGTCAAGATGCTCCTGGGTTCTTAAGGTGACAAATTTTCTCAATGCAATTTGTCCAGTGATTTCTTGACAGATGTTTCCATGAGCGCTGGTTGTGGATTGGTCCAAGTAAGATGAAATGCTTCACCATTTCTATCTTTTCTCTGTTTCTCATGTTGCTTATTGGTCTAGTGGTGAGGATTCTTGTTCTCTTAACCTCGAGTTGTAATCCATACTGAAGACTATCATCTTTGAACTTCATCAGTAAGTGCTTCTACTCCTCTTCCCTTGCAGCAAGCAAGGTGAGTCGCCTGCATATCTCAGGTTGTTCTCAAGTCTTCCTCCAATCCTGAAGTCTCCAATTCAGCCATTCAAAACTCAAAACAGCTCAATGCCATGGAAGTCAGGTCAATTCTGACTACAGCAACCCTGTAGGCCAGGGAAGAACCTCCCGGAAGGTTTCCAAGACTGTAATCTTTCTCACTTGGGATAGCTGGTGAATTCCAAGTGCCGTCCTATTGATTAGCAGTCATGCTTAACCAAGACCCTACCTGGATTCCAAGTGTGACCTAGCAGCCACAGTTTTCTTCCGAGACCAACGGGGTTGTTAGGTGTGAATTCTCGACCCACGGTGGTCCAGCAGACCTGCTCAGTATTCACCCAGGTGCAAAATCCATCAAGAGGATGCATTGTCATTACTTTTTTAATCATGTAACACACCCAGGTGTAGCAGCAACCCAGCTTTCTAATATCTCCCTGGTTTTGATAAATATGTCACATTCCCTGATAACTCTTCCAAATCCTTTAATATCCCGCAGCTCAGTCCCTGATGTCTGGCTGTAACAAAATGTGTGAAGGGAGACCAAATGCCAATAAATTCTCCCTGTCTGCCTCAACTCAGCACATAATCAGCTCCAAGGTAAATGCATGGTAAGTCAGCTATGCGCTGGCGGGGTGGGGAAGAGGGTGGGATGAACCCCCTTTCAGTTTTGTCTTCTTATGGAGCTGACCAAAAGGACTTCTAATTTCAGTCTATTAGGAGAGTGAGAGTTAGGGTTTCCCCCCACCCCCATTTTTTTCCTTTCCCTTTTTGTCCCTTTCCCCTTGGAAGATCAGCCTGCTCTGCTGTTCTGAAAGGGTTGTCTGCTTTATGCTTCACTCTCCACTCCATTAAATCACCTTTCCTCACATTAAATACAGGTCTTCAGGGTGGTCAGAGAGCTTCGCTCTGAGGGATGATGTTATAATGAGGACGACATGTATGAAATATCATTTTTCAGCTCAATCCCAGGCAGACAATGGGGAAGCATGAATGGGGAGGGGGAGAGGTGTACCTCACTTTAGACAAGAGTCAGGCTTCTGAGAGGGCAGTCTCAACCTGGATGGCTGCAGAAGGCTACTTTACCTCAATCACTCATTCATTCAAACAGCTTGCTACTTACTTATTAAGTGCCAGGCCTTGGGACTCTTTCAGTGAACAAAAGAGACAAAAATCCCTCTTCTGTCAAGAAGCTTCCATACACAGAGGCATTCAAACCCTTCCTGGGGAATGTGTTTAAAGTCCAATTTACATGAAAGCAGAGGAAGAGCCTGATGTGAGGGACTTCAGACACCCACACACACAAATCATCCAGGAGACACTATTCACTGGAGTTAAATAATTTTTTATTTTTTTCCCCATGAGCTCTCTTTTTTTTTTCTTTCTGAGAGCAATTGTCCTTGGAAGCGATTAGCTGTTATCACTGTCTAACACCTTAGTGTGTATTTCTTAATTGGCTCCTTTTCCTGCCTAGATAGGAGGGGCCTCCAGGGCTGCTAAAAGACAGAAAAATCCCCAAAAGGCAGCAACAAGAGATGCAGAAGACAATTGTGGCCCGTGTTTCTCATTTGAGTCTCTGGGGGGCCATTTGGTAAAGATGCAGATTACACACACACACTGCCCCGCCGCCCCCACCCAATATGGCCCTACTAAATAAGGATCCTACCCCACCATCTGTCCGGGAGCCCCTGAACTGGCCCTTCCCATGAAACAAGCCAGGGCCATTGAAAGTGAATCTTTAGGCAAAAGACCAGTGACTTAGGCTTTCCAAACCAGGATAAAGCCCATTTGCTAAGCACTTGCATATTAAAACCAAAAGGTTGATGCTTCAAACCCACCCACAGGTTCCTAAGAAAGCAGGCCTGACAATCTGATACTGAAAGGTCACAGTCTTGAAAAGGATCCCTGGTGACATATTGTCCTGCTACCCATAAGGCCAGCAGTTCAAAACTACCAGCTGCTCTGAGAGAGAGAGCTGAGGCTTTCTACTGTAAAGATGTATAGTATCAGAAACCTACCAGGGCAATTATACTCCGTTGCCATGAGTCAGAATTGACTCAATGGCAGTAAGTGAGTGGATGGGCTGGAATTGATTTACACCAACTAACACCAAGAACAACTATTTTGGGCGGCAGTGCCATTCTTCTCCTTTATCTAGAATCTGAACTCTCAGCGTCATTAACAATTTAGACAACAGACAAATAATAATAAACTACAGAAGGATAAAGAAAAGCTAACGAAGTTACTTCTGTTTGAGGTTTAGTTGTGTTTTTAGCAAAAAATATGAAATATGAAGGGACTTGCTGAAATTAAATATAAACCTATTTTGCAACCCCAAGTCTTTCTTGCCAAAAAATAATGTCTCACAATAGGAATGGCCTCTGCACTGCCAAGAAAGCATGGCTTCTGTGTTGGATCAGATCAAGATAGCTATAATACCCTGTATTGAGATCACAAAAGAATGTAATGCAGTGCCTTGTAGACAGTCTCATGTACATACACAAAATATTTTCTAAGAGTCTTCAGGAGGCTGTGCTACAGCCTAAGTAGGCTGAATTGCAGCCTAAAACAGAGAGAGATCCATCTCAAAGAGATGTGGGGATAGGCTTTCATAAAATGGAGTGCATCATGTAATCCAGTGCAAGGGAAACCCAGTAAGTTTGGGAAGGAACTGCATTGGCTTGGACTAAACAGCCAGAGATTGTGCCACATAAAAAGAAGGAAGACAATTGATAAAGCAACCCAGACATTATTGTGGAAAAGGAAAAGAGACTTAGAAGACAATCAAAAGCTACAAGGAACCTCTCTCAGGGAGAATGTCCTGTGGCTTCAACTTGTGTGCTCTGGGGGATATTCGGCAGTCACATATAAAATTGTGTATTCAATTTAATCCCTTTAAGGGATTTATTCATGGGCCGTCACCCCAACTATCCTGACAAAAAATCTATCTTGAAAATCACCCTGCAGTGAGGAAGTTAAAGGTAAGAACATGGTACGATCACATGGAGGAAAATTGGGGAGCCAATGCAACAGCAAGAACCAAGGCCCTAGACCTATGAACCAAAGCAAACCCGTCTTGCCCGGTCTTGCTGCCTTAGCAGCTTTGGTCAATGCCATGTGGAGCGGAGTTGAGCTCTCCCTGGTCAAACCTTCCTCAAATTACAGAATTGTGAGCAAATAACACACTGAGTGGGATTGAAAGTCACTAGGCAGCAGTAGGTAAGTAAAACATATGGGTCTACTATTACCTATCTGTAAAAAGTCTTTGGCAACTGGTTTATGGAAGACCCAGGCCCTGATTACCTCCCATAAACGTGTATTCTTTATCATAGCCACGGATGCTCATGAAAACATGACAGTTGTGCTCAGGAAAGGAAAAGGCGGGATAAGAACTGAGAAAGACGGTCATGTGACCTGGATATTGCTCGAACACTCCATTCTCCTCGGTGTCTTGGAAGAAGTAGAGGGATGAGAACCTAAAGCTGTAAACATTGTGTGGATTAGAAACATGTTAAGTTTGGGGTGAGGGCAGAAGGTGCAGTTTTAGTCCTATAAAGAGTTCCAGTCTCTAAAACCCACATGGGGAGTGTTACCCTGTCCTATAGGGTCACTGTGAGTCTAAAGGGATTCAACAGCAGTGAGGTTATTTGTTTTTAGATTCATTGGCTGATTTGTTTCATGGCTGAGGAAAGTGGAACCCAGAGAGGTGAGATGCCTTGCCAAGGATATACAGTGAACGACTGGCAAAGCCAGGGTGGGAACCCAGGCCACCCACTCTGGAGTCTGGCCCTCCCCGACTTTTGACCCAGCCTCTCAGGAGCTCTGATTTATCACAAGTAATTTTCCCCGATGTATTTCGTCATCCTCAGTGTGTCCTTAGTCTAGAATCCCTGCTACGCGCTTTGCCCTTTACATGACATTGCTGGAATTGGAAATAGCAGTGACCTGCCCTCTGACCTTCTTTTCTGTACCTAGCTACAAATGGACAGATTTTAAACAGTTCACAGTTTATCACCGGCCCATGTACCACCCTGGGAGCAGCATTAGGGTAGATAATAAATCACGAGTAGTCCTGCACAAGGAGATGGAGCCCTCGTGGCTGAGTGGTTACAAACACCAACCGCTCCAGGTGCAAAAAAGGCGCTTTTAATTCCAGTAAAGAGGTAACAACCTCAGAAACCCAGATGGGCAGTTCATTCCGCCTGTAGCCAACCTCACTGCATGTGTTTGTTAAGATGTTGGAGGACACAGTGGATTGAGGTGTGACAAATGCGCTGATGTTGGACTTGTAGACTTGGGCTGCACTGGTTTGGGATTTTTTCTCCATGTACTCTAATGTACTCAGACTAACCCAAGTAATATAAGAAAAGGCAGGACACAAATAAGCACCCGTTTCCGTTTAGGAAAGTCGCTAAACAGTGAAAAGCTATTTTCCTCCATGCCATCTCTGGGTGACACAAACAGTTAAGTGCTCAATTCATAACTTAAACGATCATCTGAACCCATACCGTGGTACCTCAGAAGGCAGACCTGGTGGTTTGCTTTTGAACCCTCACAGAGCCTTGCAGCCCCTATCTCACAAGGTTCAGTTTGGCTCTGCACACCTGGTAGTTCCATGACTTGGAATCTACCCAACAGTAACAGTTTGGATGCAAGTATACTCAGTCCTGAGTTATGACCGGCCCCATCCTGACGATTCTGTCATGAGGCAGTTCTGACCGAAGTCAAATACCTCATGATACTAGCTTTTCTTTTCTTATTTTTTTCCACAGGTAGTTAAAAGACTTTATTAGGAAGGCTTTGAAGTCAAAAGTAACACTCTTGATAGAATTTTCTTTCATCCTTTAAGTCGGCTCTGCAAATATATAATCAGTGATTTAGTTGTAAGATCAAAGATACGTTAATTTATTTAAGATAAAATAGATATTAGTTCTTAAACTTTATTCCATAAAGTACATATTTCCCTATAAATTCCCTACTTATACAAAAGAGGTAAAAAATAAAAACAAACACAAAATATAAAATCCCCAACAAAACAGTAACTGGGCATCTTTTTAAAAATTGTAAAAAACTAACAAGAGAAACTAATGTGTGTATTTGTTAATATTAAAAAAAGTGAAAAATCTCTGGATGGGGGACTCCCACCCCCTAGCTTATATATCTCACCTTCATCAGTCTGTGGGGCTTGAATACTATGGATATAAACTTACAGCTACAATGGCATTAGAGGTGTGTGGTATAGCATGAGTGCATGCTACTTATGATAAACTTTCTAAAAACAGAAAGTGAAGCAGACGGTCATAATGCAGCTCATCATAAGTGTAATACAGCACAACTCAGAGATTGTGTTTTCTGGGTCTTTGAACTGATATGAGCCAATTGAGATGTGGGCTGATGAACTGAATGTGAAATTGACCTGTTTTTTAAAAGCTTGAATGATCTGGAGGTTAAATGGAATGGGGGAAAGTATGGTTTAAATCCTTGGAATAGTGATTTGGGGACCTTTCAGGAACCTGTTTCATGACGCCAATTTACTTCCAACACTGTGGATAGTGACACACATTCAATGAAGCAAGTGCTTGACTGCCAACTTTGAGCCGGCTCTATTACTGCCTACGCAGCCTCTCCAGCCATTTCCTTGCAAACTGGCATATTTTTTTAGCCAAGTAAGCTTCTAGTGGCTTATTTTTTCAATTTCCATAAACCACATTATTTAATAACAATTTTTAATCTCCACAAATGAAAATGTGGTTATAAAGTATAAACACCAGGGTTATTGGGTAAAAGGGACTGCAGGACACAGGGTACTAGGAAATTCAGAAGCCTAGGGATTTGGGTGGAAACACTGATTGAGGCACACTAAGACACCGCTTGACGTGGAATAGCCCTCATGAGGAGCTACGACGTGTGATATCTAGGCAGTGAGCCCTCCTACTCAGTCACAATCACCGACTCCTCAGAACTGTTTTGGAGTCAGGGGAGACAGCATATAATGTCCCCAGAAAGGATCAGTGTCTAGGCTGGAGTCTGAACGCATCAATATATTAAAGATACTTGCTTCTGTTTGCATCACTTTTATCCCTATCATTCTTCTCATGCAGCCAAAACTCAGTCCCAGGCGGATGGCAACTACAGTAACCACACTGTTCTGTCTGACTTCTACGTTAGGACACATAGACCATCTGAATAAACCCTTTGATTCTGTGTCCCTCTCCTTCCCATAGACAAAAGTGCAGCCAGCACCAGACCTTAAACCTGCAGACTAAAGGTTTGTCAAAAGTCTAGAAAGAGCAGTCAATACCCTGAAAACCTAGCCTGCAGAAGAGAAGACACAGAATCAAAAGCTACAACTGAAAAAAAAAAAAAAAAGCTCCAGGTGGGTGTCATTCAGACAACCAATTCCAATGAAAACACTTGAGCTTCTCACAGTGTAAAATTGCTTTTACTTCTATACTATTGTAATTCAAACAGTTTCCCATATCTCACCTCCAAATGTAACTCCAGCAGATTCAAGTATATTAAGGAAGAGGCAATTATTCTGGTGTTTTCTCTGCACCGATTATGGAGCATCAAACAGTTTTACTATTCTCAGCTCATGCCTTAGATTTTCAACTATTTGAATGTGAAGGAAATCTTAACATGCCGCGTTTCACTGGCTGCCTTCTGTGTTGCCTCACCCAGATTTACGTTTTTCATTTTGAGAGTGCCTCAACATGGTTTTTTTTTTTTGTTTTTTTTGGTCAAGGGGCATTGTCATTTTCCATCTTCAGATACATATGGGAAATTTTACATCCTGCATGTTCCCGTATACAATAATTACATTAAACAATGGAGCTTTCTGTATCTTCCTGTTTTTCACAACAGGTTATGCTCACTCATATTGTTAGCTTATCATGCCAAATGTCCAAAATGCACAGGTGGTGTTAATTGAAGGGCGGAATGATTCATGCATTGGTCACTTTAGCATTGCAAATTCTTGAGCATCTTGATTTTGAAATTCAGTAAAGTGAGATGATGCCTTAGCCAGTTAAATGTTACTCCTTCCAAACTTCACGTACACTCAGACATATCTGAGCAGAAGCCACATTATCTACGTGAAACAGCTTTGGGTGCTCCCCAGCTATATGCAGATGCCCACCAAATATGAGATTATTTTGCTTTCTGTGACTTTGCTCTTAATAGCAGTCAGCCTCATTCCATCTCTTTTGTAGATGGTTGTGGATTCTGGGGGGCCTATGGCATAATGGTGGGCTTATGAGATTAAAAAGATCTTTTAGGGAATTTTTCTTGATGTGCATTTAATATTTAATTACAACTCTCTTTTATACACGTGTGTCTGTGGATTTCAACATTTCAGTGAACAGATTAGCACATTCCCATAGCGGAGTGAACCTCCCTTCCGTCATCAGGTCCCAAGTATTCTTGATATTAGTCAGGAGTGTTACCTGGAGTTGTCTCAGCAGGTTTTCTGCCATGGGCAGTAGAGCTACCACAGTGGTCAGCACAGCTACCACAGTGGTCGCTGACCAGGCACTGCAGTCCTTATCCAGGCTCCTGTCCTCACTTCTTTCTTCACTTGGTCCAGAGCTGATGGGTCCTTAGCATTCCTGCAGGTCAGCTTTCTCCCTGAGGTTAGTTTTATGTCTGGACTCACACTGACTCTCCCTCACTGTGAAAAACTTTGGAGGTAGAGAGTGCTACAACTTGAAGACAATCTGAATTGGGTACAGTGGAAGGAAGTATGATCTATAGATATAGATAATTATATAGATATTATATTGAGATATATTCCGCAATAAAATACTGATTAAGAAAGAAATCTGCCTGAAAGACAATGAAGGTATTGAACAGAGTGTAGGCTTCACTCTTTCCACATGAAGAGAAATATACTTAAAGCAGACTTCTATTCAAAATAATTGAAGCAAGAAAGTAAAAGTTATTTGTCCCATGTAAAGGAGGGAATTGTCAAGTCAATTCTTTTTGATGGGTGTCTGTGATGTGTGTGATAGGAAAGCTTACAGCTGTTGGCAATTGTTGAACATGATGATAATCTAAGGCCACTGAATCATTCATGAAAAGAATTGTTGAAAATTTATTTTGTTGCCTATACATGTACCATGAGAAAAATAAATTAAAAATGAAAGATAATTTCTTCATGCATAATCAGAAACTGATGGAAAGTCTTGCTGGTACAACACTTCAAAACACTAGCTAAAATATTGAGCTGGAAAAGAGATTATGATATAAGCCAGAAATTTGAAATTAAAAAATTGTTAGCAATGGAATAGTCTTTATTTAATATTTAATTATTTTCTCATTTTTTTCTCCAAAACCATTTTATTTGGTGCTTATAATCATATCAATTCTTAGTTTAAGTGCATCAAGCAGCATTGAACAATTGTTACCAGAATCAGTTTCAAAACACCCCCTTCCTTCTTGAACTCCTTGGCATTAGCTCCCTTTTATCCCCGCCACCCCCTACTGTAGGCCCCAGAATCTCTTATTCTCTTTGCTATCTCGATGTGTTCATCAATTCTGGGTGTCATCTAATGTAAAACAGATAAACAAAGAACAAAAATTCAAGAATGTTACCGCCCATGACAAAAATACATCTGAGATAAACCCAAATAGGAATTGGAAATTGAAGAAGCAGGCAGTCCAAGTGCAGTCTGCTGCCCTTCCCCAGAGTCCATCACAGACCCAGGTGTGCTTAGGACCAAATGTGTCAGGCTGGCTACTGGAATGTGATGACCTTGCTGTCTGACTGCCTTTCCCAAGGCTTCTGGATCTAAAAATACTCTTTAGTAGCTGGCATCCTACAACACACCTACCTTCTTCTGAACATAAGCCAACATTCCCCAAACTGATTATTACATAAATTACATGGAATATACAAAACAACAACAACAAAACCATATCACTGCCTTCCAGTAGATTCCACCTTATAGCACAGCCTTCCAGTAGATTCCACCTTTTAGCACAACCTTATTTCTCTATCTCTGCTGTTGAGGAGGGAACACTGTTCTTCACTTTCAGCACAAAGGAGGGATGCTTGCAAACCTCCATTCCTGCACTGGCCACAGTGTGAAACCACTGGCTGTGGAGACTGGTGCCCATTCCTGATGATGAGCCGGCTCTGTCTCTTCTCTCTGTAAGAAAACTATTGCATCCAATGCCTGTGAATAAGGTGTGCTTTTTCTGGTGACCTCAGACATTGGTTGAACGGAAATATTCTGTTAAGTCATCCTTACACTATAAAAGAAGGGGAAAATGCAAATGGATGGAAGAATAAGATTATTTTTATCAAGCTACTTTGTAAATTGAAGCACAACCAGAAAAAATATCTTTAAAAGGAAAACCATTAACATGTTAATAAATATAAACAATATCATAAATGATGTCACAGAAAAGATGAGATTATTAACTTAAAAACACAATGTAGGAAATTCTATGAAGACCATGGTAATGGGAAAAAAACAATTCCTGACAATAGTATTAAATATGTTTAAACAAAATACAGAAAATAAACTAATGGACATAAGCAACCAAAATAAGATTCAAATTGGAAACACAATTAACGTAACTCACTGGCACTGACTCATAGTGACTGTCTAGAGTAGAGTACATCTGCCTCTTAGAGTTTTAGGCACTGTAAAACTTTTTAAATTGAGAAATTGGCAATTTTATTATGAAATATATAATAGATAATATTATATCGATGTTAGATTTCTTATTTAATTTTCAATATTATTTTGTTAAAATAATTTTTGAAAGTATTCAAAATAAAAATATTTTAAAACATTTTTTCAAAACTAATATGTTTTAACATTTTATTTCTTTCAAACAAAAACCCTTTTATTAAGACCTAATCCAGACATCATCCCATTCTACAGTTAAATTGTATCCAGCAGTGTTTTAGAGTTAGAAAACATGTTTTTTCCTTCTTCAACTCCTATTAACTCCCCCATCTCTCTTGCTGAAACCCCCAGGAACCCTTATTCTGTAGAGTCACCCACCCTGTGCTTCATACATTAAGAAACGTATAAAAATATATGAGGATCAAAAGTGCTACCAACAATAACAAAACACAGCAGAAATAATCCCTTAAATTTGTAAAAATCACATAAAATGTTAAAACCCATATTCAGCACAAAATTCATAAAAGGAGAGATCAAGTGAAAAGTTTTAACCATCAAAGTCAGATGTGTCACTCTGAAATTCTATAGTCATCTCTCCAATACTCTCTGATCACCAGCTTTTTCCACCCCTCAGTTACGGTCAGAGGGAAATCACAGGAGGTGTATTCCCTGTGGAGATCCTGCAAATGTATTTTGAGCTTCCACTGTCATCCATGGCCTTCTGCATGCCAGAATCTCACAAGTTAAGCTCTGATACTATTTAAAAATTTTTGTTTTTTAAGCTCTGATACTATTGGCTTCTTTGGATTTGGATTATATAATTTACATTCCTTGTAAATCTTTTTAAAGCCTCATCTGTCTCCCTTGGAGTGGCTGATGCTTTTGAACTGCTTACCTTGTACTTAGCATCCCAATGTGAAATCCACTATGCCACCAGGGTAGTGGAGTTGTAAATAACCTTTATTTGCATATATTATATATTAGTTATTTATAATACTTTGTTCTCCTGATTGAAAAACATATAGCTGTAATTTAATTAGGACTGGTACATTTATTAAATTTTAAATGTTAAATAATTTTAAAATTATTTAACATTTAAAATTTTAAAAAACGGTTTCAGATTATTTTAGGTAATTACACTTAGCTGACCATTCTGCACCTCAGGCCATCAAAGATGCTGGGTGTTTTTGAGTCACTTTTACTCATGAAGACTTACAGCAAATAAGTAAACTTCCAAGTGCTGAACCATCCTCACTTGCTCTTAAGTTTGATACCATTTTTGCAGCCACTCTGTCTGTGCTTCTAACTGAGCGTTTTCCTCTGTTTTGCTGACACTCTACCAAACAGGATGTCCTTTCTCTAGGAACCAGTTCCCCTGATCACAGATTCAAAATACGTGTGAAGTCACACTATTCTCAGTTCTAAAAAGCATTCTGAGATATGAGTGTGGAATGTCCTCCTCTTATGACACATTTGCTTTCTTTTGGAAATCAAAGTTTTCATTCCAACAAGCGTTCACTTCCTTGGGACTCCAATGAGTAATCTTACAAAGGAGTCCGCGAACCAGACAGCTCATTCCAGTTCACCTGTTCCCCTCTGTGCCTGGAACACTTGTTTTTGCATCAAGGGAGACAGTGGAGAGCAAGCATTATGAAGGATATGCCACAAGTTTAACCCCAGAAGTCACCCATTTATTTTCTCAGACTTAGAGATCTTTAGTCAATTATCACACACAGTGCACAGGGAGCATTGTAGAAAGAACTCCAGAGGCCTGCCCGGGCTGTAATAGATCAGCGAGCTCAGGACATTTGAAATCATGCTTTGCACTCATGAATCTGTGCATGCCTGTATTTCATTGTCAACAGATTTTGAGTAACAGATAGGATGAGATTGACCATGATAATCAGTTTGTAGAGAAGGAAAATCGGTCATACAAGATGAGTATGAAGGATCAGAGTAACTTTAATATTTGTTCCTCCGTTCAAGTATGCAGAGAGGAAATTAAAAAGCCTGTAAATTTAGAGGTGAGTGGAGAGAAAAAAAATTGTCCCTGGTGTGGCTGAGAGGTAAGAGAGGAAACCCTCATTCAACAGGAAATCCTCCCTGTCATTCATGTGTCTGTCTAGGACTGGGTGTGTGTGTTCAGTGGGTCCTGCACGCCCCCTGCTGCCCAATGTGTTCCCTGCAGGGGAGGCTTGTGTCGGCTCACACTGACTTCCCTCACTGTTCCTTGCACAGGAATACATGGCGGTGTCCTTAGCAGTCACGGAGCTCAGCTGCAGGGAGAACTGATTCCTCCATGTGTCTCTGGTGATGGAAAGTCGGCTCAGGAATGACGGGTTATAATCTGTACCACCATCATAATCTCTGTATCTCATCCACCACAGTCCTTTCTCTCAGGTCTGGCAGATCCAGTTCCAGTCGTAACCAATGCTGGTGATGGAGACACCAGAGACAGTGCAGGTGAGGGACAGCTTCTGGGAGAGTTTCACCAGTGCTGGCCCTGACTCCTGAGGCGGCACCTGGGACAGGACGCCTGTAAATAAAAATAATTGGAATATGTCAGTCACTTGCAGTTACAACCATCCCCATAGAATCAACACTGATATATGAGACCCTCAGGTTGGGGAACTGTCACCAGGCACAGAACTCACAGAAATGGCATCTTTAGACCACAGTTCTGCTTTCCCAAGGGACCCACAGCCCTGTCAGAAGAGAACTGATAGCTTTCAGTACCCAAGGCTGGGATTTTAACCTAGTGCCTGCAGAATGATTTGCATAGGAGGGAACCCTGTGTTTATCAATAGAGTTTCTTTTGTTTCTTCTGAGGCCATTGTAGGGTAATTCTTCTTTTGAACTTATTTGTGTGTTAGGCTGCAATGAGAGATCTCTTTTCCTAAGAGGTGTGTGTGAATGGCCAAAGGAAAACCCAGCATTTCTGAGCCCAGTGTTCTCTCCCTCCAGCCTTCATTGCTCCTGCCCTGACTGAGGCTCCCGTATATCCTGTGTGTCGAGGACTGGACAGTATGGAATTATCCTGTGTGTCGAGGACTGGGCAGTATGGAGTTCCTTGAAACCATCAGGTCCACCCGAGAGTATCATCATTGCCCCACACTCTCCAACACCCATGTCTTCTTTAGACACTGATGCTGTGAGGCAGAACTATGGGCTGTCACTGTACGTGCCAAAGCCTCTCTCGACCCTTACAGGAAGTTGGAAGCTGCTTAAGGCTAAAGGGCATGCTCACATTCAGGTCTTTGTGAGAGGAAGCCGGCACACCTGGTTGAGACGCCATCTAGGTCAGATGGGCTTGATTCAGCCAATGGGTTTAACCAGTATGGTCGACCACGCCTCCCAACTGGGGCCCTGAAAATGCCAAAAACTTTGAGACTACGCCTCTCTCCCAGCAGACACTATGCAGTTCAGTGCCTCCCGGCACTTAATAATTTAAGTATAAATTATTTCAGGAATTGTAAAATCATGCTTTGTTTTGAGTTGTTTTCTCTTCAAAAGATATTTGGCGTCAGATGTGCACACATACAGTTTCAACCAACTGGCATTTGGGGAAAAATACAACAGTGGAGAGAAACGGAATGTGTTGAAAAAAGCACATTGAGGGCAGAATTTAATGACATTGAGAGAACACTGGGCCTTCTGGGATTGATTTCAACTTATCCCAAGTTTGATGTGTTTCTCCCTGTCTTCTCAGGAAGAACGATGGATTTTCATTTTCAGGGCAGGAAAATAAGAGATATTTGAACTGCCCTTCCGGAGGAGTTCCCGGAGAGGCTCTCGGCTTGGGTAAATTGGGAAAGTCTAGACACAAGAGGAAACAAGCACTCAGCACCCCTGTCCTTGCTCCCATGGCAAAAACTGTGTCCCCTGTACCCTGAGCTCCCTCTGCTGCCCTCTTGGTCTCCTGACACTTGAGATGTTTGTCCACGTTCCTTTCACCGTGCCTCCTGGTACTTTTCCCACATAATACATGCCAGTGTCTCCAGGTTTCAGATTATTGCTAAAACATGCTTAGCTGGCTGAGCTATCATGGTTGCAGTGTGTTGATTTTGAAGACGGGGCTGTTGCTAAAATTGTCATCACTAGGCTTCTTTGCCACATAACACACGCTTTGTTTCCCAGAGCCTGATAGATCTAGAAACTTGCTGTCTGCAGACATGGCAGTGAGACATAGCCCTCTGAGAAAGCTTTCTGAGCCCATCACTGGTCTGTAGCAGCTCTACCTGCACTATTACACCTAGGAGTACAGAGGAGATCTAATTTAAAAGAGTTCTAAGATGAAAAGCACTGTGTTTGATGTTCAAGGTGCTCACAGGGTAAGACATCCATGTCACCAAGAAGAATCCAGAAGGGTGTCACCGCCACAGGTATCTCTGATCAACATGGGAAGAATATGAGTTTGAGTTGTGCTGCCATATTTTACACTGCAGGTGATCCACGTGTGCTGTGTTTGTGGAAGCAGAAGGTTGGCTCCGAGTAGGAAAGGCTGAGCAATGGCCCCTGGAGGGGATGTTCCTGACCCGCGTTCTGTGATTCAATCTCTCCTCTTCATCATTCACACTGACTGTGGACAAACAAGTCCTCCCTGAAAACCATGGGCAGTTTGGTAGAAATGCACGTGGTTGGCCTGAGCTGTGAGCCACAATGAAGGAAATTCCCGAGGATGCCATTTTCCTTGGTGACCTTCTTTCTTGGTAGCTCCATCCTATCCTAAGGACAAGGTTAGTCTATGAGAGATTCAGGCTATTGGGTAAAGTGAGGGTAAAATGATGACTATTTCTGAGCATCCACTTCTCTTAAAAAATAACAAAATGACATTTTATTGATAATTTATCCACATAATATACAATTCAGTAATTCAACCATATCAAAAGGGTTGTATAATCCTTACCACAATCAATTTTACATTATTTTCTCCCCCATAATCATTATCATTTATGTAACTTTTTATTTTGCAAAAATATACACAAGAAAGCAGTTACCAATTCAACAACTTCTACATGTGTGCTTCGGTGCCACTGACCATTCTTTTTATGTTGTACAACTATTATTTTTATTCTTCTGTGAATTGCTACACACCCATTAAAATGAATTCACTGTCCCCTAAGCAAAAATTCTTCCTCCTTCACGCACAGTAAAAAGTTTGGTTTCTTTTTAAAAATAATTTTCTTGATATAATTTTCACACTTCCCTTGTTAAACCAGACCTAAAAAGAGTTCCGTATGCATCATCACAATCAGCTCTAATGTTTCCTCCTGCTTCCCGCACCCTCTGATCACTCCCCAATTACCTTCTCCCTCCCCTTCCAGATAAACCATTGCCTCAGTGGTTGTCTTTATGTATCCACTTCTTCTGTGCTCCAAACAGGAAACAAATAACAGAAACTATAAACAAATACAGAAAGAGAATAATAGCGCTGGAGGCTCAGGGAATCCAGGGTGGACGATACCTTCAGGACCAGGGGCATGAGGGGCGAGGCTGGGAGAGTGGAGGGTGAGTGGGTTGGAAAGGGGGAACTGATTAAAAGGATCCACATGTGACCTCCTCCATGAGAGATGGACTGCAGAGAAGGCGGGGAAGGGAGACTCCGGATAGGGCAAGATATAACAAAATAACAATCTGTGGATTATCAAGGGCTCATGAGGGAGGGGGAAGCAGGGACGGAGGGGAAGAAAAAGAGGACCTGATGCAGAGGGCTTAAGTGGAGAGCAAATGCTTTGAGAGTGATCAGGGAAAAGAATGTACGGATGTGCTTTATACAATTGATGCATGTATATGTGTGGATTGAGATAAGAGTTGTATGAGCCCCTAATAAAATGTACAAAAAAGAAAGAAAATGATTAGGGCAAAGAATATACAGATGTACTTTATACAATTGATGTATGTATATGCATGGATTGTGATAAGAGTTGTATGAGCCCCTAATAAAATATTTTAAAAATAAATAAATAAAGCATACAAAAAGGGGGGAGCACCCACTTCTCTTCTCATTTCGTCCTCCTCATCTACCTTGGTGGTTGTGGAGTCTCACCTGTCACTTTCCAGGTACTCGATAGAAGTGCCCATGGTTTGTGACAAGATTTAGCTAGATCAGTGCTCTAGGTGATCTTATTCTGAGGACAGGATCTTATAACATGGCTCTGCACAATCCTCGCCTTCATGGGGAGATCACTAAAGATAAGGGCATTAGAGCAAAGTGTGGTGAAGAAAGCAAATGGCGCAAGGCTATCGATTATCTGGGGTCTTAAAGGTCTTGTCATCAAACAAGCACCAGTCTAAGTGAGGCGTCAAGTAAGTCCACACTGAAGAAGCACATCAGCCTGTGTGATCCAAAGATGGTGACAACAAAATACAAATATGATGAAGGGAAAAGTTTCAGAGCTACAATTGTGAACCTCCAATTTGTTAAAGGCTAAGTGGACAGTGGGAACTCAAAGTCCATCTGGAGAATATCTAGTCATATTAGGCATTTGGCAGATCCTCTTGACAAGCTTTATTATCAGACAGAGATGACTGCAAACTTGATCATAGTGGATCAGACCATGGCATAATATGATACTTGGTCAGTTGACCTACCTCTTGACCCAACCTGAATTTGCTCTAGGGTCAAGTATTTCTCACTTGTTCTACAACAGATCCCCACCCACCTCCGGACTTTAAAATACTGAAGGTGAACTTTCCCTTCTTACTCTTTACTTTCATTTTTATAATGTTTTTATTCTCTTCCTGCTGTTTTGTTTTTGTGTTTTATTGTTTCTATGTGTTTTATTGTTTCTATTGGGTTTCCAAGTGTGTTAAGCACAGAAGGAGTGGATACTTAGAGACAATAACTGATACATTGGTCTGGGGCATGTGGGGAGCAAAGGAGTCAGGAGGGTGAGGGGATTTGGGGAGCAAGCAATGAATGCAAGAGGGGGAGGGAACATAAGAATTTGTTATGATATAGGTATATATATATTTACAATTCTTTTAAAAAGTGATTTAACTATGCAAGTGTATTACATGTGAATATTATATTAAAAACCCCTACATTAAAAGCCATCAAGAAGGCAAGGCCCAGGATGATGTAGAATAGCTGCTGCTTCAGAGAGGGGTTCCTGCATAACCGAGGATGAGGCTCCCAAACCCAGTCCCAATGCCGGCTCCAGAGACACCACTCCAACTGTTCCAGTCCCGGCTCCAATGAGCTTGGCTGCTATGTCAATGTCCCTTGAGATGGTGCTGACTAGAAGCTTCGACAAGGGATCAGTGAGGTCAGGGAATGTGGGACTCTCGAGCTGATGAAGTGCTCATCTGTCAGTGTCTCCAGTTATTTCGGCACCTACACAGACAAGGGTCGAGTCAACAACTGGGAGGTGTTCCTGACCAGGGAAAGGGTGGAGATGAATTTGGTGCAGGCATACATTTTCAGGGGATGAGGAGTAGTGTCAGGGGAGTTGCTCTTGGTGCAGAGAAGATAGACAGCTCTACACCTATTCTTGATATGACTGAATTATTGAATTGAAGCATATGTACATGAAGTTCCAATAAAATTGTTTTAAGGAAGAATGTTGTCTGTTACTTATGCAGACCTTCAGATAGGGCTTTGGTTAACAGGCTCATGGCCAAGAGTCTCTCTTTGTGAATAAAATTCTATCAGCACATGGCTATGTCCTTCTCTACTGCTTGCTGCTATTTTCACACTCCATCAGTTGGGTTCAGTAATAGTCTCCAAGAGTATATGACCAGTGGAATCATAAAGTATGATTTTTCAGGCCTTTTTCAAAAAAGAAATTTGCTGATCCTTGATCTAGGGGAAGAGTCAGGAAGAAAAACAGCAAGACTTTCGGAAATATATAATTTTAAACTATAATGATTATTTGACAGAATATAATATTTTAAAATTTTCACTTGAATGGATAGGTAAGAACTACCTACCATGGTTGTACAGTGGTGACTTGCCCAGTAGTTAAATGAAAAGTCAATCATTCAGACCCAGCAACTGCTCTGTGGGAGAAATTTTTGGTAGAATAACCTCATAAGGAACTTCAGGCTTGGTATTCTTATATGAGAAGTTCTCATCTGTCCTATAGGATTACTAGGAGTTGGAAATGATCAGTTTTAGCAGACTTTTAGTTTGGGTGAAAAGCAACTTTTTTCAATATATTATACTTGAATAAATGACACCAATTTTCAAACCACCAACTTTACAGCCATTAGTTGAGTCCTTAACAGTTAGCACTACCCAGGAACTTCACTGAGTCTGCCTGAAAGCTATTCGACTGTGGCAGTTAAGTGATTTCCTGTCAACTTGCAAAGGAATGAACTCTAGCCTGTCAATCAGTTTGCAGCTAAATGACCTAATTTGGAGGTGCAAATAAGATAAACATCTCACTAGAGGCCACATACATTCTCTCCATGCGAGGCATTCCTGTTCACAAGTCACATGGAGCTACGCAAATAGCAGCCAGAGCCTTGGAGCTGGAGGAGTCCCATGGAAACCCATGTTAGCACTAAGATGCTTTCAAGGCCACTGGATCCACAAGACCTTCCACCCACTAACTAGCCTGTGATCTGCCTGTACTCAGCGTTGTTGCATATGTTGCATGAATCGAGAGGAATTTACAGATTGGTGTCAGACATATGGACTACTATTGGACTTATAAGTTTGATCTGTCCTGGGCTGGTATGCTTTCTCAATTTACAATTGCTGCTTCTATAAAGCTCTTTCTATACACATAGAAGTGCCTATGAATTGATTTCTACAATCCACCCAGACTAACATACTGACCTCAAGACATATGCTGATCACCCCTGACAGAGTAATATACACTCCCTGTAGAACAAGCTCATTTGTTTGTTTTCCTCTCCAACAGAATGTTTTCTCTTCTTACAACTTTGAATCCACAAATATTAAGGGTAGGCACTGAATCATAAACAATATAGATTCCAAGTGGGAAACTATGAGATGAAGAACCCTGGATCAAAGTAAGAAACCTGACTTGAAACTCCCTCTCCAAATGCTCCAGAGTCAGAATGCTTCCTTCTTTTCAGGCCCTTACAGCACCCTACAATACACAGCTCCCTCCCTGCATGGGCGGTTCGTATCTGTACTCACACTGACTTCCCTCCGTGTGTCTTACCCACCGTAATACATGGAATTGTGATTGACTTTTAGACTGTCCATTCGCTGATATAGTGTGTTCTTAGCAATGTTTCTAGAGATGGTACACCAGCCTTCACGGAATCTACATAATATGCGATAGCAACAGTACTAATATGTGAAACCCACTGTAGGCCTGGAGCATGACTGATACAGGTCACAGCAGTGCTACTGAAAGTGAATCCAGAGATTGCACAAAAGAATCTCAAAGACATCTTAAGCTCCCTCAAGTCTCCTTCAGACCCAGCCGGTTGCACATTAGTGTTGACACTTGCAAACACAGAATATGCTGGTCATGAAAACCATGACATATTTCCAGTCTCCTGCTCCACACACTAGCTCTCAATAAAATGACTTGTTAAAATACCTGAGTGAGACAAGTCTGTGTTCATACAAACTACTGAATGGGCTTACCTGGGGACTCTGGTACTGAGGATCTTTTCCCAGAGCTGTATGGTTGGGAATGGTGTGGATTTTATTAGCAGAAGGGGGGGGGCGGTATTTGCATATCTTCCTAATATACAGTGGCAACTATGGCTGAATATTTTCAAAATGCTCACTGTTCCACCTTAAACGTAAATGAGTCTCCCAGAAGGATTCATTGGGATTATTACTTGGAAATGGTTCCTTATTATGTGATTGCGATACACAGAATACAGTCCTGTTCATATTGTTTCATACACAATAAGCGATTTATATATAGCTGATTTAAGACAGTATGTATGCTCATTTGCTTAACATATTTCACTCAATTTATTTCATTTATGTGGCAATAGACCCATAAGTTTATATCTAGTCAGCATGAATTGATTTTAATGCTTAACATCTTAGAGAAGGAACACGCATATACTACAATTTATCTCTTTTTAGACATTTAGGTTATTTCTCATTTCTGGTTTTATAATGAAAGTTACTATTTGGGTTGAAATAAAAGAGAAGAGAAAAAAGCATTCACATTAATATTACAAGAAATCACAGTAACAGACATGGCCTTACAGTAAACTTTTCTTCAACACAATTGTAATATTAACAATAAATATCATATTTTTAGTGAGAGCGTTCCCATTAGGACAGAAACACACCAAAGTCTTAACTTTGCTAGAGAAGATGTCTTAGATGACATTGGAACTGCATAAAGATTTTTCTAAAATATTTAATAGTTTAAAGCCTCTTGTGTCAAAGTCAATAGGATCTCCCAGAAGCACAGACTTACGACAATACTTGTTTTATTGCAGAACAGAGAGTATGTTGTAGGACAACAGTTGCTAAAGGATGGTTTTGGGTCCAGAAGCCCTGGGAAAGGTAGTCAATCTGCAAGATCTTCACGTTCAAGTAGCCAGGATCCCACATTTGGTCCTAAAATAATAGTAGAATTTCCAATTCTACTTTCACATCCCTTGTCCTTTGGTTAATCTCTTCATTTTTTCATATGCTATAATTATATAATAATGTATGGCTAGTACTCTTGTTTTAAGAGTGATTTTAGTGCAATTAAACAAATAATATATTGAATATAGACTTTACTTATTCCATTGATAATACTGTTGATATTTCAAGGCTCTGAATTATATGAAAATCACTTTTCCTTTTCAATATTTTAAAGTGTAATTTGAAATGTTGCTGTACCCACAGATTTCCATCAGTTGTGCCCGACTATCAAAAGAGATAGTTACTGGGGTCTTAAAGGCTTGAAGATAAACAAGCGGCCATCTAGCTCAGAAGCAACAAAGCCCACATGGAAGAACACACCAGCCTGTGTGATCACGTGGTCCCGAAGGGATCAGTTATCAGGCATCAAAGAACAAAAAATCATATCATTGGCTGCACATCTCCATGATACGATCGCCGAAGACAAACGGGTGCATAAGCAAATGTGGTGAAGAAAGATGATGGTGCCCAGCTATCAAAAGAGATAGTGTCTGAGGTCTTAAAGGCTTGAAGGTGAACAAGCGGCCATCTAGCTCAGAAGCAACAAAGCCCACATGGAAGAAGCACACCTGCCTGTGCGATCACGAGGTGTCAAATGGACCAGGTATAAGGCATCATGCAAAAAATATATATATATACCATAGTCAATGAAGGGGGAAGTGCAGAGTGGATACCCAAAGCCCATTTGTCAGCCACTGGAGATCCCCTCACAGAATGGGTTAAGGAGAGGAGATGGGTGAGTCAGGGTGCGATGTAGTACCGATGAAGAACGCAGCTTTCCTCCAGATGCTGGATGCTTCCTCCCCCCAACTACCATGATCTGAATTCTACCTTGCAGGACTGGGTAGGGCAGAGGTTGCACACTGGTGCATATGGGAGCTGGAGGCACAGGGAATCCAGGGTGGATGATATCTTCAGGACCAGGGATGTGAGGGGCGATACTGGGAGAGTAGAGGATGAGTGGGTTGGAAAGGGGGAACCGATTACAAGCATCCACATGTGACCTTCTCCCTGGGAGACAGACAGCAGAGAAGGGGGGAAGGGAGACTCCGGATAGGGCAAGATATAACAAAATAACAATCTATAAATTATCAAGGGCTCATGAGGGAGGGGGGAGTGGGGAGGGAGGGGAAAAAAAAGAGGACTTGATACAAAGGCCTTAAGTGGAGAGCAAATGCTTTGAAAATGATTAGGGCAAAGAATGTACGGATGTGCTTTATACAATTGATGTATGTATATGTATGGATTGTGATAAGAGTTGTATGAGCCCCTAATAAAATGTGAAAAAAAAGATTTCCATCAGTTTCTGACGATGTGTGAACAAATATATCTGTCATTTATTTTAAATTTTTCTCATTGCACATATATATTCAAAAATATTTTCAACATACGTTTCATGCATAATTCAGTGGCATGAGATTTATCATTGCTTCAACGATTACCAACATCTGTTAATTTCCTGTCACACTTAACAGAAATTGCGGAAAGAACTCCGACTTAACCCTTCCACACTACCATGGAATAAATTACTCTATCAATTTCTTGTTTCACTTGTTTTGAATAGAATTCTGATTTAAGTACTTTTCCTCTTCCTCTGGAAAGAAAGCAACCTAAACTCTGTTCATTGCCCCATTGTCTTTAAGCCAGATTTTTGAAATCAGTATTTTATTGTGGCATATCTCTCTATCTCAATCTCTATATAAACATCTATAGATTATACTTCCTGACACTGGAAACAATTCATAGAGCTTGAAACTTGTAGCACTCTCTACATCCAAAGCTGTTCACCGTGAGGGAGAGTCAGTGTGAGACCAAACATAAAACAAAACTCCGGGAGAAAGCTATCTGCAGGCATGCTAAGGACCCATCAACTCTGGACCAAGTGAAGAAAGAAGTGAGGACAGGAGCCTGGATAAGGACTGCAGTGCCTGGTCAGCTAGAACTGCTGCGCTGACCACTATGTTAGCTCTACTGCCATGGCAGGAAACCTGCTGAGACAACTCCAGGTAACACTCCTGACAATAGTCTGAACACTTAGGGCCAGAGAAAATGTTGATGTGCGACCCACAGAAGTTGGAAGACAGTGTAAGCCCAGCAAACACCTCTCCTGTATGTGATGGGATGCTGTCAACAGGGGGTTCTCAGAATACATTGACCCAAAACCCACCCCGGGTACTAATTCATGGGTGGAAAACTGAGCTTCTTATTTCTGTGGTTTCTTTTATCCTCACAAATAGCCCTGTTGTTAGGAAACCTTTTCATTCCAACTCTAAATATAGAAAATAACATTGAAGTATTTTTTACCTCTTTCCAAATATTGTAAAATGTATTGGGGGGAAGAAGAATTTGGGATGATATACACTTTTTCCCCTGTGTGTTCAGATGTACAAAAAGATTCAGGTTGACCTGGTCTTGATTCCAAAGCATGGTGAGGATAAAGATTGTCTTGAATTTCAATAGATCATTTGGGTACTTTTGATGGGAATGCACATGAAGTTACATTGAACATGAAATCTGCACAGATATTCATGTGATTGGTACAGTGAAGACCTCAGAGAGAAGACTGTGTTCTCCCAAGGACTCCACCAGCATCACTTTAATAGTCTGAGTCCCAGAGCTACAAGCTCCATTCAACCCTTTCCACCTTTAAATACAAGTGCACCTACCACATGCAAATACCAGTCCCATAAAATCACAGCATGCATGTACTTAAATTCATATTCCTTCGCAAACTGGAGAGTATTTTCTGGGTGAAACGATTCTTATCCACATGATCATGAATTGTGTGTGGGTTTTCCTCTTTCTGGTGGCGACGCCGGAAGGTAAGTGCTTCAGGGATTCACACATGAAGTCTGGGGATGCAGCATCTGACCACATGACTCACTGTGTTTCTCTTTATCCCCAGGTGTCCTGGCCCAGGTGCAGGTACTGGAGTCAGGCCCTGGACTGGTGAAGCCCTCACAGACCTTGTCTCTTACCTGTGCCGTCTCTGGATTCTCTTTAACCAGCAATAATATGCACTGGATTCGCCAGGTTCCAGGAAAGGGACTGAAATGGGTTGGGGTGATGTGGAGTAATAGGAGCACAGACTATAATCCAGCTCTGCAGTCCCGAGTCAGCATCACCAGGGACACCTCCAAGGGCGAAGTTTATTTAAAACTGAGCTCCGTGAATCCTGAGGACACAGCTATGTATTACTGTGCTAGAGACACAGTGATGGGAATTCAGTGTGAGCCCAAACACAAACCTTAGTACATCAGGCATGGTTTCAGCAGATGTGAAAGACAAGTCAGTGATGTTTTCCTCTCAAAAGCTGTGGTTTCCCCACCTTGTCAGCACCTCTCTAGGGACCACCAAGCACAGATTCTAGGGAACCTTCATGTATCTGAACCTGCCATCTTTTCAGTGAAATAGGATTTGTCTGTTTCACCTTTCAATAGTAATAGGTATCAACGAGATCTCAGTGTACAATTCAGAGGATTAGCAAGAGCTGTGTGTTGTCAAAGTTAGAAATAATAAAAAAAAACCTCACCTGTCATCGAGTTGATGGCAATTTATGGTGACACCCTGTGGGTTTCTGAGATTCTAACTGCTTATGGGAGTAGAAAACCCTGTCTTTCTTCTTTGGAGTGGGCATTGGCATGCAGATCTCAGCGCAACACATGACCACTATGCCACCAGCCTTGTTATAAAAATATTAATGCAGGAAAAATTCTCATGTGAGCCCAAAATTGTCTCCAAGCCATCAGGTAGATGTTCAATGTTTTCATTCCAGTGAATGCTCTCAAGTGTACATTATGTAATGATTTGAACTTACAATGATCTGGACCATAATTGTATACGTTGATATTGTTAGGCACCCTTGAGCTGGCTTCATATCACAGAGACCCGTGTTCAACAGGATGAAATGCTGCCCGGAAGTGCACTCAGAATCATTCCTCTGTTTGACTCATCGTTGCAGCCTTTGTGACAATCCGCCTCCTTGAAAGTCTCTCTCCTTTTCATTGACAGTCTAATCTACCAAGCACAAGACCATTCTCCGGGTTCTGGTTCCTCCTAACAACATGCCCAAATAAGTGAGATAAAGTCTTATCTGAATGCTTCCAAGAAGCATCCAAGATGTGCTTATTCCAAGATAGACCTGCTTGTCCTTCAGGCAGCCTGTGATATATTTAATATTATTCTCTAGCACCAAAACCCAAATGCATCAATTCTTCTTTGATATTTCTTATAGGGTAATTGGCCTTTATTAGAGTCACTCTTGGTTATCACAACTGTGGTTGCTGTTTCAGGCAATAGAGATAACGTTCAGGTTGTTACTAAAATCACACAATGTATAGCACAGCATCCTATAATAAATACTCAAGGATCAAAATTCAGCAGTAGTGCCGACATTGAAGAAATCTATATAATCTTAACTCTGGTCAACATAAAGAGAAATGTTCATCTTCAGAAAGTAAAGGTCAGTACGTGTAAATTATACTTAGGTGAACCTGGACCACAAAACTATGTAGCACAATGATTAAATGCTCAAGTTTTAGCCAAAAGATTGGCAGTTTAAAACCACTCAGTGAGTCCGTTGACTAAAGACCTGATAACTGTCTCCCATCAGTATTACAGAAAAGAAAATCCTATTTGGACAGTTCTTTTATTTGATTCAGGGTCTAATAACCACCCTGCACCCAAACAACCTTGGATGCTTATAGTCATATCATTACATAGACAAGACATTTACAAGAGTAATTACCCGAGACAAAGTGAATGGCAACATAAGAATTATTATAAAGACAGTGTATTGTTACATATTTCCCTTTGCTAGGTGTGTTTTCCAACATAAAATATATACCTTTTCCCCAGCACTGACATTCAACATGGGAAGAATGTGGTGTGTTTGAATATGTTAAGTCCCATAGAGTCAGTTCCAGTTCTCAGTGATGCCATGTACAACAGAATGAAATAATGCCTTCTTCGGCACCATAATCACAATGAATATTTTTGAGCCCATTGTTACAGCCAATGTGTCAATCCATTTCATGATGCGCCTTACTCTTCATTGATCTCCTGCTTTATCATGGATGATGTCTTTTTCAAGGGACTGGTATCAAGAGTCTCACCATCCATGATTCTAAGGAACTTGCTGGCTGTTCTCCCTTCAAAACAGACCTGATTGTTATAGTGCCAGGTCTCCCCACAGCACTTTCCTCATTCTTTTTCAGCATCACAAGTCAAAGGCCATCATTTATACTATGGCCTTGCTTATTCATAGTGCAGAGTTCATATGTATATAATAATGTTGAAAATATTATGATTTGGATTCTAAAAGTGACATTTAGGAAACCCTGTAATATGGGTCTGTTGGTGCAGAGATATAAAGGGCTATGGTGGTGCTGTGGGATAAGATTTGGTTGCTCAACACAAGGTCAGGGATTCAGACCAGCCAACAGTTCCCCTGAGTAAGATGACTTCTATTCCTGTATATAATTACAGTCAGAGAAAGCCTAACGAGCAGTTCCAATCAGTTTTCTAAGTTTCCTATGAGTCAGAATAGATGCAATCACAGTGGGATTGGTTTTGGAGGAAGAGATTGCTCATTTTGTCGCTTAGTTGCTTGGTCTACCAAGTGTCCCTCATCCAGACACATCCAAGAACCAGTTCTCCCTGCAGCTGAGCTCTGTGACCCCTGACGACCACTGTGGAAGGAGCCAAGGAGAGGGAAAGTCAGTGTGAGCCCCCACACAAACAACCCTGCAGGACAGTTGGGGTGTGTGGGGGGGTGGCTATTGGAGGGGCGACTGATGTAAAGATCAGCAGGAGGAGGTCAGGTCCAAATTAACAGGCCCAGGAACCAGAAGCAGGTGTGTGTGTGTGAGCACAGATGAGATTTTCTGCTGTATCTTGGTTTGGCTTTTTTCCCACCGCTAAGCAACTGATTGAGAGGAAACTCCAGTAGAAACTCTTCTATTTTGTCTTAACTTAGAAGAGGAAAAACTATTGTGAAAGCAAATATACAGAAAAACAGAAATATACTCCACTAAAATAAGTGATAGAAAATGGGTAAGGCTGCTGTTGAGTCAATGAAGACTCATAGAAATCATACAGGAGAAAACATAAGGTCCCTTTGGATTTCTGAGACTAAAACTTTCAATGATCAGAAAGTGTCATCTTTCTCCTGAGGAGTATATGGTGCTCATGAACAGCAGAACTTTCAATTAATAGTCGACTGTGTAATCCACAACACCACAGGATCTCTGAGGTATGACGGGTGGGTAGTTCTGACCTTGCTTATCATGGGTCTGTTTCATTTTTTTTAACTTGATGAGTATTTTCTTTTAAAATTTGGTCAGCAATTTCCATGCCCTTAAAGACCGACGCTGTATCTTGTTCAGAAGTGCATTATAATTATAGATCACTTAGAGTGTATTATTTTCACATATGTAAGCCTTCATCTTCCTGAACATGGTCCATTATTCTAATTATTTGTGTGTCATTTGGTACCTTGGAAGTGTTTTTCTTTTTCTTTTAAATTTTCTTTATTGTGGTGGTGTTGGGGGGGGAGTAGTATTTTTCTTATAGTTTTCTTTATGTAAGACTTTTGTTTCTCTGCTTAGGTTTATTTCAATTTATTTTAACTTTTAGGTGGCTATTGTAAATTATATTATTTTTTAAACATTTTATTAGGGTCTCATACATGTCTTATCACAATCCATACATATATATATATATACATCAATTGTATAAAGCACATCTGTACATTCTTTGCCCTAATCATTTTCAAAGCATTTGCTCTCCACTTAAGCCCTTTGCATCAGGTCCTCTTTTTTTCTTCCCCCTCCCTCCCCATTCCCCCCCCCCCGATGACCCCTTGATAATCCATAGATCGTTATTTTGTCATATCTTTCCCTATCCGGCATCTCCCTTCACCCACTTCTCTGCTGTCCATCCCCCAGGGAGGTCACATGTAGATCCCTGTAATCAGTTCCCCCTTTCCAAACCACTCACCCTCTACTTTCCCAGTATCACCCCTCACACCCTGATTCTGAAGGTATCATCCACCCTGGATTCCCTGTGCCTCCAGTGCCCATATGCACCAGTGTACATTTTATTTCCTTTTCAGAACTTTCTCTATTGGTATGTGGAACTCAAACTGATTTTCTATGTTGACCTTATAACCTGTGAAAATTTTTAATCTTTCAACTACTTTCAATAATTGTCTTCTATGGCTTTTGGCTTTTCTATGTTTAGAATGATGCCATCAGCAACTATAGAAGAGTTTTATTTCTTTGTTGCCGTTTTGGATGCCCTTGTTTTACATGTGTTAATTGATAGCTGTAGTTAAGAGTTTGTGTTAGTTAGGGTTGACTAGAGAAACATGTGTTTAAGAAAGAGCTTTATATAAAAAGAGCAAGTGTAAAAAAAAAGCTGAGAAAACATCCCAGCCCAGTCCAGATCAAGTCCCTAGGCCCGATATTAGCCCATATGTCTGATACCAATCTACAAATTCCTCTTCAGACTCATGTAACACATGTGATGACACCGAATGCAGAAAGATCACATGCCAGTGGCTGGGCAGTCTTGTGGATCCAGTGGCGGTGGGAGCATCTCAGTGCTGGCAGGCGGTCTCCAAGTGGTTCTCCAGTTGCAGGATTCTAGTGTACCTCCATGTTTCTTATCAGCAGGAATGTCTCGCAGGGAGTGAGTGTGTATCCTGCCTCCAGCAAGCTATTTATCTCCATAGCGCCCCAAAATGAGGTAATCAGTCTACGATCTGATTGACTGACTAAACTCCACGCCTTCACTTTTAATAGTCTTAAGTTGACACCAGATTATGTAACTATCATAGAGTTTCAGCACAATATGAAATAAGTTTGGTATTTAATGGTATCCTTATCTGGTTTCAATCTGAAAGGGGAATGCTTTCACTCCCTCTCCACTGAGTACAATATTTGTCACTGGCATTGCATTTTGCTGTTTAAAATCATATTAACTCAGTTTGGACTCACAGCAACAATCGAGAATACAGAATGAAAATCGGGTCATGCTTCATTTTCACAGATGTCATGTATGAGGCCTTTGTTGCAGTTACTGTGCCAATCTATCTTGCTAAAGGTCAGTTTTAAAAATAACTTTGTGCTTCATCAACCATTATGTTCTTTTCCAAGTTCTGATTTTCCTGATACATGTCCAAAGTACTTGAGATGAAGTAATCACCTCCTCACTTCTTTCAAGTAAGCATTATAAGAGTACAGCATCCAATATACATTTTTTTTGTTTTTCTGGCTGTCCATCCTACCATCAAATTATTCACCATTACCATAATTCAAATACACCGTTTAATCTTTTATTTTTCTTTCTTTTTCTGAGTTGCACGTGTATATGAGGCAATTGGAAACCACATAGGTTGGGCCAGGTACATCTCAGTCCTCAAAGAGTCATCCTTGATCTTCAACCTTTCAGGAGTTCTGTGCAGCAGGTTTGCTCAATGAACTTCATCATTTGATTGACTGTGGCTTCCATGAGTATTGATTGTAGATACAAGCAAGATGAACTCCTTCACAACTTCAATATTATCTCCATTTATCTTGATATTTTCTATTGGTCCCTTAGTGGGGAGTTAATTTCTTTACAATGAATTTTAAACTAAAGTGAAATCAGCAGTCCCTGATCTTCATCAGTAAGGTTTACAAGTCATACTATCTTACAACATGTAGTACTATGTTACTTGCATGACAGATTATTAATACAGCTTCCTACAATCTTGATGCCATTGTTTTCATTTTGTACAGCTTCTCAGTTTATTTGCTCAGTATAGCATGTTGCATAAAGAACCTGCTGAAGTTTTCAAAGATTCTGTATTACTGTGATGAACAATGAAAATCAGTGGAAACAATAAACAAATCACACTATAGATTGCATTGAACATGTTTTTTTTTAATTCTATGAAAGTACTTAAAATGTTTTCCAGAAAATATGGCCAGGCATTCTGTAACCATTCCAAGAAATGATCTCAAAACCAAACAAAGCCAACCGACCACACAATAACAGCACTAATAAATAATGGGAGTTAATATCTTTGTATGTGTTTTTTTGCAACTTGAATGTTTCCTTTGGTCAAGTTCATGTCCTTTACCCACTTTGAGTCTCAAAACTCTGTACATGTTTCACTCTCCAAACGGATGCTTAGTGAGATGTTAGGAAGAAGAAAGAGCAGAGAACTCTCAAGAGAATATGCAGAGAACTGAGAAAACATGGTAGAATAAATATCCATTATCAATTGCGGGTCTTAATATAATCCAAATTTCCTAACACTCTCTGTGCTTTCTGTGTCCCAATAGTTTCTCTGGTCTTCTGCTTAAGAATCTTGATTTTAAAATAAACAGCGGTAATCCCAGAGAAAAGGAAGGCATTAGACTTTCTCATTGTGATTTATGAGAAAAGATGGAAAATTTCTCTACTTTTCTCTCCTGGGATTCTAACATGTAGATCACCCCTTCAATTTCCAGATTAAAGTTCAAAACTTGGTGCAAGACACCACATAGTGGTCAGAGTTCTGTAGGAACTACATCACTTGTTCATCAGTTTTTATTTTCTTTTGGGTATTCTTTGGCCTGATAGTATCAAGAGATTCTAAAAATGGGTTGACATAAAAGAGGTTTGCATTAGTTGTCATCATGGATTTTTTCCATGCCCTGAGTGTCCTGTTACAGGTACAGCATCAGGATTTGAGCCCAGGAGTGACAAATGCACCACAAATCCTCCCCCTTAAGATTTTCTGTCTCTGGTGGCTCCATATTTTTGGAGCTGGATCTACTACAACCTGCAAAAAAGTTTTCAGTGGTTGTTATCAGTATGTCTGAGCAGCAGAAAACAATTACCCGCTTCAATAGAGTTGACTCTCAAGCGCCAAAAGAATGTCCACCAATCCGTTCTCCCGGCAGCTGAGCGCAATGACCACTGAGGGCACAGCTGTCCATTATTGTGTGAGAGGAACAGTGAGAAGACTCAGTACCATCCAGGCACAACCTATCCTGCAATAATGACCTCAGTCTATAGAGATCTCATGGCCTGCACAAAGCACAGGAGCCAGACTTCTGGGCAAGGGCAATGGGGGAGGGATGGGAGCAAGGAGCTTCCTGTTAGTAACTAGGGTTTCCTTTCCCTCCAAAATATTTTCTCTGAAAATCTTGTCTTCCTAAATATTACAAAACACCACATCAATTTAAATATTAATTCATTTATATGTTGTATGCATAAACACATTTAAATACATGTATGCATAAATAAACCCTGGTGGTGTTTTGGTTACTCATTAAGCTGAGATCTGAAATTTCAGGAGTTCTTAAGCACTAGCTGTTCCACAGTAGAAAAATGGGTCTATTTTCTCCCATAAAGAGTTACAGTTTCAGAAGTGCTCAAGGACAATTCTACCCTGTCTATAGGGTCATTATGTGTCTGCACTGACTCATGGCAGTGAGTGTGAGTGATGAATATATGGATATATACTATTTGTATCATGAACATGTGTTTAATGATTTTCACATCCTGGATGGCTGTACTGGATTAAATGAAAATTAAATCACAAGATCACAAACTGTGGGGTTCATCTGAAGAGAACTTAATGAGGAATTCATAGCAACACAGAATTGTATAGTATAGAAGTAAAACTGAGATGGATTAGTTCAGTTTCCAAGTAATGGAACTAGAAAAAGATGAGCATGCATAGGTAATATCCATGGCATAGGTAGCACACGCCTGGGAGAGGCAATAAAAAAGTAACCAAGATAAATGAAATAACAGGAACACAACCAGTAATCTGATTATATGAAAAGTGACTTTTTTAGAAGATGAACAAAAGTGATCAATAGCCAGGTTTCCTGATCATCCCAAGAGCAGGAGGGCAGGAATCTCAGATCAGAAACCAGAGAGGAGACACCATTCTGCATGTTTTGTGGACATGCTTTATGAAGAACTTCCTGTCCACACTGTACAAATATCACTGAAATATGGAAATGCCTTAGAAGGAAAGAAAAATCAGTAAGGTTCCCACACAAGAAAGAGGTAATAGAACGGTCTACTATCATGTGTATCCAGTCCGTAAGGTGAACAAGAGAGGATGCATTGTGAATGCTCATACGACACAGGAAGTCTGTTATGTATGTAATATAAAGTTCACACATTGAAAACTATTTTTAAAAAGGTTGATAATACATAACAATTAAAGCAATGCTTGATAAACAACCTGTTTAAGAGCTGTTTTCTGTTGGAGGTGCTCGTGTTTCTCTCAGTCCGAGGGAGAACTCTTGTCCATATTCTCTACTCATCTGCTTCTAAATATCAGGGGACATGCAAATGCAGCTCTCTGCCTGCTGATAAAACAACCACAACCTCTGATGTGGGACATCTCAGAGGACAGTGCCAGTTTCAAGGGTCTCTGCTGTTAATATTTTGAAATCAGGAGCTAGTCCAGAGGACACATAATGAATTTCGTACCAAACTTGGCTTTCTTTTTGGCCATTTTACATGGTAATCATTGTAGAGCTTGCTGTGTGTGTGTATAATAGTGTGTGCGTGTGTTGGTGTGTAAGTCATCTAATCAGAGTGTCTGTTTGCAGGTGTCCAGTGTGAGGTGCAGCTGGTGGGGTCTGGGGGCGATCTGAGAAAGCATGGGGTCTCTGAGACTCTCCTGTGCAGCTTCTGGATTCACCTTCAGTGACCAGTGGATGACCTGGGTCCGCCAGTATCCAGGGAAGGGCCAGCAGTGGGTCGCAGGCATTAGTACTGGGGGTAGTACATACTATACAGATTCAGTAAAGGGCCGATTCACCTACTCCAGAGCCAATGCCAAGAACACGCTGCATCTGCAGATGAACAGCCTGAAAGCCGAGGACACGGCCATGTATTACTGTGCAAGACACAGTGAGGGGAAGTCAGTAAGAGCCCAAACACAAACCTCCCCTGCAGGGAGAATACTGGTCTCCAGGGGGCACTCCAGATGCACAGAGCACAAGATTCAGACCCAGGAGCAGCTGGAGCTTCAAGGCTGATTTCCTGTGGTTATATGTGGATTCTTCTAAATCTCACAGTTCCTCACAGATCTCTAATTCAAAAAAAATAATTCTTCTGTGCCTACTCCTGGCATCTATGAATTAAAATGTTATATTGTAACAAAAGAATATATTCTGTCCTACAGCAACAATCAGCTTCTTAACCTTTAAGGACAAGAAATGACTCTGCCAGTGGTCCCTGCATCAGAGTTCTCATGACGCTCAGATAAAATACTTTCCAGTCAGACTTCAGGAAAATGGTGCTTTAGTATTGGCTGACAGTCTTAACAGTATGTGCTTCCATCACACTCTGTGGGGAATTCTGGCAATGATCTAGCTAATGATTTAATTAAAAGGTAGGCAGTCTGCCTATTTTATATTGAATTTCTTCAAATGACACAATTTTTGTTGTTGCTGATTTTTGCTTTTGTTGTTTTTCCTTTTATTCCCCGCCAGGGGAGAGCGCAAACTCAGGGCCCCATTACCACAAATTTTGCAGTCAAGTCTCCAAAATTTGGGAATCTCAGGAGTCAGCACAGCTTTGGTTGTTTTTCCTAACATTCGTGGCCTAATGTTTCTGTGTGTGTGTGTGTGTGTGTGTGTGTGTGTGTGTCTTTTCTGCAATCCCATCTGAAAAACACATAAATTCACCAATTGCATTTTATTACCTGGGTGCTAATATCCTCTATCAGTCTATCCTTCAGAACCTGCAGGCCATGATAGTCCAGGAAACATACTAACTTTTGTGAAAATTCAGGATTCGGGGAGAATTCTAGGGCCAAACAGGATCATTCAGTTCTTCATGCTGGATGCTGTATCTTCATCTTCACAGCCGCACAAAATGTCGGACACTCTTTCTGGTTTCACCCAGAGAATCCACATTTGTCCTGTTAATCAGCTTCTCATCCTCCTGGTGGCTTTGCTAGTTAATTTGCTCTTTGTTACCGGTAACATTCCCAGTATGCAGTGACACACAACTGTAGGTGAGGAATTTCAGCTATTTTGGTATAAGATCCTGTATAAAATGTAAGATTATGTGTGAATAACTTTATCAATGATGACTTTGTGGACAAGAAATGTCTTCCTGTGCCAAAGGTAAATTTTTCATTGTTGCAGGTACTCTTTTCACCTTAGAATGACTCTTGAGCAGATGTAAGAGTATAGTTGTCAAAGGAAAGCTCTTCCTTCTTAGTGACTTACAAAAGCCATTCCTATTTACAGCATACATTGAATGGGAGCCACTTTGGGCTGAATTCAATGAGATTTCTAGATTTAGCTGACCTTCAAACTTTTGAGTATCTAATGATTTTCCATAATCTATTGCAGAAGAGAAAATGTGTATCTGACAATTTAAGTATTCCTGGTTTTGTTCTGAGTGTCTTATAAAGATGTAAGTCCCCGAGAGAAGAATACAATTGCCTTTATTCCTAAAGTCATCCTAGTCATCCTCACCTTTCTCAACCATCTTCTTCATCACTTTCTGTGGCCTGAAAGAACAGGAGCTTGGTCTTGGAGAATGGAAAAATCATGGAAGGGAATGTGTTCTCTGAGGAAGCAGTCAAGGTTCTCATCCCAGATTGATTCCTTTTAAACTTTATTACAAACTTACAAATCGCATGCATACCAACATAGCCCATCAGATATAGTCTCATGATGTATTTATTCAAATTGAGGTCTTACTCACTCTGAATAATACACTTGGGATAATAGGCCTCATTGCCAGTATGTCAGTTTCTTCCTCTTCTTGGGGAAACTCTGAGGTGAAACGCTCAGGAATTGAAGCATGAGGTTTTGTGACTGCTTTATTTGTGAACCTGGCTCTTTCTCTCAAGGAGAAGCATATGCAAATAAAGGCCCTCCTTCTGCTGATAAAAAAAAACACCCCAATCCCAACAATACAGTTCTTGGAGAAGATCCTCAGTACCATAATCTACAAGAGTCCCTATTATGCAATCTGTATGAACACAGACTCATCATGGAGTCTGTACTAAGCTGTGTTTTTCAGGCAGCTATTTCAATAAGTAATGTTATTGAGAGCAAGTGTGTGTGAGTGGGCATGAGTTACAGACAGTTGACATGTGTGATCGTTTTCATGACCGGCATATACTGTTTGAAAATGTCAACTGTAATGTGCAACTGGATGAGTGTGTAATGTGCAACTGGATGAGTCTGAAGGAGACTTGATTGAGCATAAGACATCTTTGAGATTCTAATGTGCAAACTCTGGATTTACATTTAGTAACTTTTCCATGACCTGTAGCAGCCAAGTTCAAGGCCTGCAGGGTATCTTATCAGTACTGTTTATATCACGTATTGTACAGATTCCATGAAAGCTGGTTTACCATCTCCAGAGACATTGCCAAGAACACACTGTATCCGCTAAAGGACAGTCTAAAAGTCAATCACACATCCATGTATAATGGTGGGGAAGAGACACAGAGAGAAGTCAGAGTGAATACAGACACAAACCTCCTATGCAGGGAGGGAGGGAGCTGTTTTGCAGGGCTCTGTAAGGGCATGGACAGAAGGAAGGATTCTGGATCATGAGTATTTGGAAAGGGAGTTTCTAGTCTGTGTTTCTATTGTGATCCAGGGTTCTTCATCTCATTATTTCACACTAGGAATTTATGTTTGTTTGTTTTTTATGATTCAGTGCCTACCCTTAATATCTGTGAATTCAAAGTTGTATTGTAAGAAAAGAAAACATTCTCATAGAGAGAAAAACAGCCAACCAAAATGAGCTTGTTCCATAGATAGTAGAAATTTTCCAGGGGTAATCAGCATCTCTTTTGAGAAGGTCAATGTGCTAGTCCTGGTAGACTGGAGAAACAAATTCATGGACACTCCTACCTGTATAGGAAAAAAGTTTATATAAAGAACAATGGCATATTGAGAACACATATCACTCCAGTCCAGACAAGCCCATGAGTCCAATAGTAGCCCATATGTCTGATACCGTCCTGTAATTCCTCTTCAGTCTCATGCAACACATGATACAACGCTGAGTGCAAGGAGATCACAGGTTAGTGGGTTGAAAGTCTTGTGGATCCAGTGGCATTAGAAGCATCTTACTGCTGGCGTGGGCCTCCACATGGCTCCTCCAGCTCCAAGGTTCTGGCTGCCATTAGCATAGCTCCATGTGGCTTGTCAACAGCAATGCCTCACAGGGAGAGAGTGTATCTAGCCTTCAGTGAGCTATTTATCTCCTTCGTACCTCCAAATGAGGTCACTAAGATGCGACCTGATTGACAGGATAGACTCCACCCCTTCTTAAGTTGACAAGAGTTCATGTAACTGCCAGTCGAAGAATCTTTCAGGCAGACTCAGTGGAGTGCCTGGGTAGTGCTAACTCTTATGGCTTCAACTAATGGCTGTACAGTTGGTGGTTTGAAACTTGGTTGTCATTTATTCAAGTATAATATAGTGTAAAAAGTTGCTTTTCACCCAAACTAAAATTCTGTTGACATTGATCAGTTCCAACTCAGTAATCCTATAGGACAAACTAGAACTGCTCCCATAAGATTTCCAAGCCTGTATTTCCTTATGAGATTATTCTACCACTAATTCTCTCACAGAGAAGTTGGTGGTTCTGAAAGATTGAATTTTCATTTAATAGCTAGGCAAGTCACCACTGTCTAACTGGGGTTGGTAGTTCTGACATATTTTTAGTGAATTTTTAAGTATTATATTCTGTCAAAAATCATCATACTTTAAAATTATGTATTTCATGAAGCCTTGCTCTTTTTCATCCAGACTCTTCCCCTAGATCAGGGGTCAGTAAATTTTTTTTTCAAAAAAACCTCTGAAAACTATAATTGATGATTGCATTGGTCATATAGACTTGGAGACAAATATTCAACCTTACTGATTGTGTAAACAACAGCAGGCAGCAGAAAAGGGCATAGCAGTGTGATAATAGAATGCTATTCACAAAGACAGGAACTGGGCCATGAGCCTGTTAACCAAAGCCCTACACTGAGGGTCTGTGTAAGTAACAGATGATCTTCTGTTTCTTTTCTAAAAACAGTTTTATTGGAATTTCATGCACATATGATATAATTCAATCATACAAATAAGAGGCATACACGTCAGTCTTCTCTGCAGTAGGAGCAGCTCGCCTGCCACTACCCTCATCCCTTAAAAATTTTTGTCAGCGCCAAATTCTTCTCCACCCCTCCTCTGGTCAGAAGCGCCTCCCAGCTGATGAGGTGACCCTTGTCTGTCGCGCAGAGACAGCACAGGCACTGACAGAGGAGCGCTTCAGCAGCTTGGCAGCCCCACATTCCCTGACCTCACTGATCTCTAGTCACAGCTTTCAAACCAGCATATCTCAATGGACTTTGACACAGCAACCAAGCTCATTGGGGCTGCCACAGTTGGAGTGGCATCTATGGAGCCCGCATTGGGACTGGGTTTGGGAGCCTCATCCTGGGTTATGCCAGGAACCCTTCTCTGAAGCAGCCACCCTTCTCCTATGCCATCCTGGACTTTGCCTTCTTGAAGGCCCTCAGGCTTTTCTGCCTGATGGTGGCCTTCCTCATCCCTTTTGCCATGTGAAGGAGCCATATCCACCCCCCACATTTCTCTGTCCCATGTCTGTCTGCCCAAAATTTCCCTTCTCTGCACCTCCCCGGGCAGTCTGGGGAAAATAATTGGCTCAGAGTTTGACAGAGGAAAGACAAATAAATACTTTATTAATAAATATGTTTCTTTTTTTTTAATAAAGTGGGGGGTATACAATTATCATCACTATCAATTAAAATTTTTTCTTCCTCTTTGTTCATATCATTACATTTTTATTTTGGCAAAATGTACACAGGAAAACATTCTCCAATTCAACCACTATTATATGTACAATTGAGTGTCTTTGATTATACTCTTCATGTTTACAACCATTATTGATATCCTATTCAAAATTATCCCGCCACCATTCATATAAACTGACTTCCCCCTAAGCAACAACCCTATCTCCTCCACCCACGGTAACCCTTGGTCAAGCTTTGTTTTTATGTAGTTTTAAAAATAGATGTATATAATATTCACATATCAGGCATCAAAGAACAAAAAATCATATCATTGTTTGCACACCTCCATGATATGATCGCCAAGGACAAACAAGTGCATAAGCAAATGTGGCAAAGAAAGCTGATGGTGTCCGGCTATCAAAAGAGATAGGGTCTGGGGTCTTAAAGCATTGAAGGTAAACAAATGGCCATCTAGCTCAGAAGCAACAAAGCCCACATGGAAGAAACACACCAGCCTGTGCCATCAAGAGGTGTTGAAGGGATCAGGTATAAGGCGTCAGAAAAAAAAAATCTTATCATAGTGAATGAAGGGGGAAGTGCAGAGTAGAGACCCAAAGCCCATTTGTAGGCCGCTGGAGATCCCCAATCAGAGGGGTCTAGGGGAGGAGATGAGTCAGTCGGGGTGTAATGTAGCACAGATAAAGAATACAGCTTTTCTCTAGTACCTAAAAGCTTCCTCCCCCCCCCCAACTACCATGATCCAAACTCTACCTTGCAAGTCTGGATAGAGCAGAGGATGTACACAGGTGCAGATAGGAGCTGGAGGCACAGGGAATCCAGGGTGGATGATACCTTCAGGACCAAAAGTGTGAGGGGCGACACTGGGAAAGTAGAGGGTGAGTGTGTTGGAAAGAGGGAACCAATCACAAAGATCTATATATGACCTCCTCCCTGGGGGGACAGACAACAGAAAAGGGGGTGAAGGGAGACTCCGGACAGGGTAAGATAGGACAAAATAATAATTTATAAATTATCAAGGGCACATTACAGGGGGGCGGAGGAGCGGGGAAGGAGGGGGAAAAAGAGGACTTGATGCAAAGGGTCTAAGTGGAGAGCAAATGCTTTGAAAATGATTAGGGCAAAGAATGTACAGATGTGCTTTATACAATTGATGTATGTATGAATTGTGTTAAGAGTTGTATAGGTCCCTAATAAAATGTTTAAAGCCAGGAAGATGGCCGACCTGGACACCTGCATACTCTGAGAGCTCCTCCAAACAAAGCAGATTTGGTGTCCAGGTAGCTGAATAGTAGGGGTCTGGTGAGTGAAATATCCCCCTGGGACAGCACCCCAGTACCACCCCACACATTTGTCCTGAGCAGGGGTCTAGGTGAAACAGGACCGGACTCGTGGGACATCTCTGGTCACTAAGCTGCCACCATCTCACTGGCGACTAGCCTAAGCTCCATCCCCAAACCGGACCCCCGCCCAGAGTCGCTTGCCTGCCCTGCTTAGACCAGCGCAGCAGGTCACGCGCTCCCCTACACCAGCGGCCCACTCGCGGATCCCCACTAGGAGAGAAGTTTTCCTCTCCCATGGTTCCCCTCTCCCTTCAAGGCAGAGATATGCCCTGGGGCCGTGTCCCTCCCTCCATTTATCCAAGCTCTGGGGGGCAGACCCGCAGGTTGTCTGGCGACCCCCACGGGTGACCACCACTCACACTGCTGCCGAGGACCTCTCCACCGGCCCTCTGTGTGCCGGCCGCCCACCCCCACCCACCCCCTGCAGCCTAGCAACAGCTCCACTCCCGGCAAGGACCCTGCGCTGAGCATTTCCCGCCGGCGGGAGCCATAGCCCAACCCGCGCCTGTCCCGGACCCTGCGCTTCCGCAGAGCGCCGTGGCCCGCGCTGCTGAGTCTGACCGAGGGCCCCTCCCGGTGCCAGGCACAAGAGTGGGTGCCTTCCCCAGGGTGCTGCAGGGACCCCGGCAGCCACTGCTCTGAGCTCTGAGCCTGAGCGGAGGACAGGCGCCATTGCCCCCTGTGGTTTCGCACCAAGCCGCTGCTGTCCGCACAGCTCTGAGCTCTGAGTGGGGGCAGAGGACGGGCACCATTGCCCCCTGCGGTTTCGCGCCAAGCCGCCATTGTCCACACGGCTCTGAGCTCTGAGCCTGGGCGGAGAACAGGGGCCATTGCCCCCTGCCGTTTCGTGCTGCTGTCCAAGGGGCCTTCCCGTGCCCGCTCACAGCCCGGGCAGATCAAACATTCCAACTGCGGTGCAGCCTAGGACTCAGCTTTGCAGTCCCTGTGGAGCCGTCAGTGAGCTCCAGCCGGCTCTCACCACCTGGGGGCCCTGTGGGGTCCCCAGTGCCAGCCCTAAGCCTGCTGCAGCCCTCCCCAGCCACCACAGGAGACGGGCACAGTGGCCTGTGCCTCCCCACAGTACCCTTAGCTGTCCTAGCACTTCCCAGCTAGAGCACAAGGACTGCCAGTGGGGAGCGGCTGGACCTAGAAGGGCTTGCTGAGCTGAAGAGAATTCCCACCATCACATAGATCAGCACCATATCTTGGGACAACACGAACTCACCCACCTCTGCGCTCTATTAGGCATCACCAGCGCTTAGAGGAAAAGGGGGAAATTTTCAGATATACACATCTACACATCCTCCATCTAGCATAGGGTTTTTTTTTGCCTTTTTGTGTTTTTTGTTTTGTTTTTAATTTCTTCTTCCCGTTATTTTACTTTCTGTGCTGTACTCTCTCTCTCTCCTTCCTTCCTACTTTTTCATTAATGCTTTTATTTCTCTTCTGCCCCTTTTTTATAGATTCTCCTTCTCTCTCTTTTTTTCTTCTCCTTCCACCTCTACTAGTATCACAGCTTGTCCCTCTTCTATTACAGATTCTCCTCCCTCTCTCTCCAATTTTTTTCTTCCTCCTTCCCAATATTTTGTTAAAAACTATTTTTAAATCGTTAACCTTTTAAATCCTTTTTATTACTAACCTCCACTCCCCATAAAGGGGGTTGCTAAGGGTACCCTGTCACACCTGGTCAAAGCAGCCTGAGGACACTCACTGAGGCTCCAGCCCCCATTCCAGCTGCTGATACATCTCTGCACTGCGGGTTACCAACCTGACAGGGAACTCGGTCTACAAAGCAGTCTGACCCACCCTTACAGTAGGTCATAGGCAATTGCCTGAAAGAATCCTTAACAATAACATAGATAAGGTTACCTCGGTCTCCCAGAAGCATGGGGCCTATGAAAGAATCAAGAAAAAATCAACAGACCACATCACTCCCAACAAAGAAAGAAGAGAAACGAGGCACTTAAACAGACCTAATGTCACTCATAGAAGAAACAGATATGGATCAGCCACAAAAGGAAATCTTCAGAACTCTGCTTGCAGTAATACAGGAGCTAAGAGAAGCAACCCAGAATAAGGATGCAACAATAGAAGGGATGAAATACACAATAGAGGGGATGAAGTCCACAATAGAGGGGATGAATTCTACCCACCAAAGGGAACTGCAGAAACTAACAGAGGAGGTAGCAGAGGCCACACAAAAGGTCACAGAAGCTACATCTAGGCTTGAGGAGGCTGAGAACCGTATCAGTGAACTGAGGACACTCAAACCGAACGAAGCAAGCAAGAAAAACAATCAGATGGGAAAATTAACGAAACAGAAGACAGCCTGAGATCAATGACAGATGCTATGAAGAGGAATAATGTTCGAATAATCGGTCTACCGGAACACAACATAACACAAAAATGGACAGCAAAGATAGCAACGGAATTTCTGGAAGAAGATTTTCCCAACCTAGCAAAGGAGAATCAGACTTTCATACAGGAAGCAGAGAGGATGCCGGCTAAGGTAAACACCAAGAGCAACACGCCAAGACATATAATAGTAAAAATATCCAACTTAGAGGAAAAAGAGAAAATTTATGAGCAGCAAGAGAAAGGAAGACAGTCACATACAAAGGAGCGCAGGTAAGAATATGCTCAGACTTATCAGCAGAAACCATGAAGGAGGAGAGAATGGAGCAACATCTTCCAAAAACTGAAAGATAAAAATGCCTCACCCAGAATCCTATACCCTGCCAAGTTATCCATTAAGATAGAGGGTAAGGGTCTTCCAGGACAAGGAAGAACTCAAAACTATGCTTCAAGTCACCCGACCCTGCAGAAGATACTGGCGGACTCACTATGGCCAGAAGATCAAGCTCCAACTAGAACCATTGGGAGGCCACCATATATCCCATCTCCATCTAGAAGTTAACATGCCAGCAACAAGTACCAGGACAACAGGGTCTCAGATGGAAAAGAGGACATGATAGAAACCCTCACTCAAACGCAGCACACTGATATGAAGGGAGATAGGTAAAGACCCAAAACACAAAACAGAGTATGGAAACTATGAAGCCAGAGATAGTAATAATCACTCTGAATACCAATGGGCTCAATTCGTACATTAAAAGTAAGAGGCTGGAGGACTGGATTAGAAAACATAACCCATCAATCTGCTTCCTGCAAGAGACCCACCTTAAGCTAGCAGAGAAGCTGATGGTTCCCGGCTATCAAAAATATATAGCGTCTGGGGTCTTAAAGGCTTGAAGGCAAATAAGCGGCCATCTAGCTCAGAAGCAACAAAGCCCAAAGAGAAGAAGCACACGGCCTAAACGAATACAAGGTGTTGAATGGACCATGTAGCAGACACCAAGGAACAAAAACAATCATTGTGTGATCACCTTCCTCACATAATCACTGAAGACGAAAGTGTGCATAAGCAAGTGTGGTGAAGAAGGCTGATGGTGCCCGGCTACTGAGAGACATAGCGTCTGGGGACTTAAAGGCTTGAAAGCAAACAAGCGGCCATCTAGCCCAGAAGCAACCAAGCTCACACGGAAGCAGCACACCAACATATGGGTGATCATGAAGGGCAGAGGAGACCAGGTCTCCAACAACAAAGGTGGGGTGGTGGTGAGAATCATATCACCGTGAAAGAGGGGGAGTACATGATGGGGACCCAATGCCCAACTGTAGACAGCTGGACATCCCATCCCTTCCAGAGGGGTAGTGGGGAGGAGATGAGTCACTCAGGGTTCAGTGTAGCAACAATGAAACTAAAAACCTTCCTCTAGTTCCTGAACGCTTCCTCCCCTCCCAATTATCATGACCCCAATTTTACCTAGCGGGCCTGGTTATACCAGAAGATGTACAGCGGTGCAATAGGGATCTGGAAACACAGGGAATCTAGGACAGACAAACCCCTCAACACCAGCGGTGGGAGTGGCGACACCAGGTGGGAAGGGGGTGTAGAAAGGGAGAACCGATCTCGGAGACCTATGTGTAACCTCCTCTCTTGGAGATGGGCAATGGGGAGGTGGGTAAGGGGAAGACGCCGGGGAGTGTAAGATAAGATATAATAATTATTTATAAACTATCAAGGGACCAGGGGTGGCATCGGGGAGGGAGGGGGACAGGGGCAAAAAAGGGAAACCGAGCTGATTCCAGGAACCCAAGTGGAAGGTGAATTATGAGAATGACGAGTGCAACGAATGTGTAAGGGTGCTTTGCTCAATTGATGTATGTACAGATTATGATAAGAGCCTTATGAGCCCCAATAAAAAGATTGAAAAATAAAATAAAATGTTAAAAAAATATTCACTGACTTAATGTTTACAGTGTTGTAAAATATATATGTATATATGCATATATATCATAATGAATTCTTATGTTCTTTCCCGCTCCCACATTCATTGTTTGCTCCCAAAATTTCCTCACCCTTGCTACTCCTCTACTCCCCTAGGGCCCTATAGACCATTGCATCAGTTATTGTCTCTAGGGATCCGTGTCTGTGTGTTACAACTTTGGAAACCTAATAGAAACAACCAAAACCAAAACTTAAATAAAGCTGCAAGAAGAAAATAATAATAATATAAAGATAAAAATGAAAATAAAGAATGAGAAAGGAAAGACTACCATCAATATTTTAAAGTTCAGCAAAAAAATACTGTTATGGAACAAGTGGGAAATACTTTACCTTAGAGCAAGTACAGGTTGGATCGAGAGCTAGGTCAACTGACCAATTGTCATATTATGCCATGGTCTGATCCACTGTGATCAAGTTCACAATCATCTCTGTCTGATGGTAAACCTTTTCAAGGGGATGTACCAGAGGTTTAATATGACTAGATATTCTTCAGATGGATTTTGAGTTCTCACTGTTCACCTACCCTTCGACAAGATGGATGTTCATCATTTGAGCTCTGGGACTTTTTCCTTCATTACATTTGAATTTAATTGTCACTATCTTTGGATCCCACATGCTGGTGTGCTTCTTCATTGTGGATTTCCTTGACTCCTGACTTAGATGGCTGCTTCTTTGAAGACAAGCCTTTTAGACCCCAGATAATTGATAGCCTGGCACCATCTGCTTTTTTTCACCCCACTTTGCTGTAATGCCCTTATCTTCATTCATTTTTCAATGAAGGTAAGTATTGAACAGAGCCATGTTAAGATCTTGTACCCAGAATATGATCAACTAGAGGATGGATCTAGCTAAATCTTGTCATAAACTATGGGCACCTCTACCTAGTGCCTGGAAAGTGAACATGTGAAACTCCACAACTGTGTTTCTCTGGGTTGACTAGGGAAAAAATTCATAGACATTCATATGTGTACAAGAGAGAACTTTATATCAAAGAGCAATTGTACATTAAGAAAGCATACCTGCCCAGTCCAGTTGAAGTCACTAAGTCTGAAATTAGCCCATATATCCAATACCAGACTATAAATTCTTTTCAGACTCACACAACATATACAATGATGTCGAATGCAGGAAGACCACATGCCAGTGAGTGGAAATTTTTTTGGATCCAGTGGAGGCGGAAACATCTCAATGCTGTCAAGGGTCTCCACGTGGCTCCTTCAGCTCCAGGGCTCTAGTGTCACTTCATGTGTCTTGTTCACAGGAATGTCTCACAGGGCATGAGCTTGTGTCCCGCCTCCAGGGAACTATTTATCTCCTCAATGTCTCCAAATGAGGTCATCAAACTGCACCCGCACTGACAGACTAAACTCCACCCCTTCATTCTTAAGTCTCAAATTGACAACAGATTATGCAACTACCACAGCAACCAAGGAGGCAGATGAAGAGGAGGACAGGAAAAGAGAAGTAGGTGCCTTCTCTGTTTTATACTCTACTTAAATTTGTATCTTTATGTTATTATTATTTTTCTTTATGTTTCTTTTTTGGGTTTTTAATTGTTTTTGCTATTGTCTCCCTGTTTGGAAGCAAAAAAGAAGTGGATGCATGGAGACAATAACTGAGGCAATGGTTTATATGGAAGGGGGAGGGGAATTAGGGAGTAATTAGTGGATCTGTGAGGCACGAGTGAGCATTAAGCTTATTTGACAATGGATATACAACTCTTTTCTAGAAGTGTTTTAAGTATGGAAATCTGAATGTTATATCAGGAACATTACAAAAGAAAGGGGGGGGGACTTGATCTATGGTTACCATGTGTGAAGGAGGAAGAGTTTTTGCTTAGGGGATAGTGAATTAATTTTAATGGTGGTGGAAAAATATGCAGGGTGATTAAAATAATGGTTGCACAACATGAAAAGAATACTCAGTGGCACTGAATTACACATGCAGAAGTTGTTGAACTGGTGAAAGTTTTGTTACATACATTTTTGCAAGTATGTGAAATATATTACATGAATAATGATTATGGAGGGGAAAATTGTTCCATAATTGACTGTGGTAGAGATTGTACAACTCTTCTTGATATGATTGAGGTATTGAATTATACGATAACTTGAAAAGTGCCAATAAAAGTGATTTGTTTTGTTTTGAAGAGAAGCAAATTCTCAGAAATGTTCATCATTTTACCTCCCACTTTAACCCTACAGCCTGCACATTTCATGGGGTACCCTTGTACTAAGGGTAGAACTGGGCTGCCCAGAGAGAAAGTGAAACATTTCAAGAAAAATAGTATCCCCAGGAATTCCCTTCGTTATGGCTCACACCTCAGGCCAACTGTCTGCATTTCTACAAATCTACACATGGTTTTCAGGAAGAAATTGTTTGTCCATAGTGAGTGCAAATGATGAAGGGTAGAGATTGACCTCACAGAACAAAGGTCAGAAAAATTCCCTCTAGAGGCCATTACTCAGCTGCTCCTACTCAGAACCATCCTCCTTCTGCTTCCACATGCACAGCACATGTGAATCACCTAGAGTAAAATATGGTAACAGAGCTCCAAGTCACAAATGAAAGTCAGACTTCTTAGGTCTTCATCCTTACCATGTTGATCATAGATGCCTGTGGAGGTAACACCCTTCTGGATTCTTCCTGGTGACATGAATGTCCTACCCTGTAAGCACCTTCATGTCAAAAACAATGATTTTCATCTTAGAATGGTTTTAAATTATATCCCCCCCTTTATTCCTAGGTGTGATTGTTCAGGTAGAGCTGCTACAGACCAGTCATGAGTTGGGAAAGCTATGTGCAATGTCTCAAAGTGCTATGTCTAACTTTCAGGTCTGCAGATATCAAGTTTCTAGATCTATCAGGTTCTGGGAAACACAACCTGTGTTAGGTGGCAAAGAAGTCTTGTGATGAGAGTCTTAGCAACAACTCAGTTTTCACATATTGATACATTGAAACCACAACAGCTCAACCAGCTGGGTGTACTTTAACTGAACAATCTGAAACCTGAGGACAATTACATGTAAATGTAGGAAACTTACCAGGAGACACAGTGAAGGCTAAATGGTCAAACATCTCAAGCATCACAACACTAACTGGGCAGCAGAGGGAGCTCAGGGTACATGGGACACAATCTTTGCCACAGGAGCAGGTGCAGGGGATGCCAAGTTTGTTTCCTCTTGTGTCTGGAGTTTCTCAGTTCACCCACGTGGAGTACCTCTTCAAGGACACTTCAGCAACTACAGTTCTCATGTCTCTTATTTTCCTGAAGGGAAGATCCTAAAAATTAAAATTCCTTGTTCTTCCTGAGAAGACAGGGGAGAAAGAAATCACACTTGGGACAAGTTGAAATCAATCCCAGAAGGACCGATAATCTCTCTAGGCTGTTAAAATCTGACCTCCATGTGCTTCTCTCAACACAATCAGTTACTCTCCATCCTAATTCTTTTTTACCAGTTACTGTAGGTTGAAACTATATGTGTGTGAATCCCAGCCCAAGTATCTCCTGTGAAGAGAAAACAAAAGCAAACCTGATTTTACCATTTCTGAAATAATTGGCAGTTGCATGTATTTTTGAAACTTGGAGAAACTGACATTTTGAGATTCTTAATAAAGCATCAAAATGTCTCATAGTCATTAGAAATCATATAATGGCGCTTGCCCCAATCCCAACTATGTGGACTCTCCCCCTTCCCTTCCCCCCACCCCTACCTAAAGAAGGCAATTCAGAGAACAGAACTGAAGCTGAAGCTTGGGGACATGTGCATCTGTGATTAGAGCACACGGGAGAAGCGAAGAGGGTAGGAGTGTGAGAAGAACACAGCCTGACCCACTAATCCCCAAGGACGATATTACTGCTCATAGCAGATAAGGCACAGTGAGGATCATAGGGCCAGTCACACCACAAGACATGATGTCCCTAACTGAACCATATCACTATGGGGGACAACACTGGAGACTCAGGGTGGGACTTGTGTCTGATCAGACCCCATCACATTGGGGCAAAATACTAAGGGCATGCAACAGCAAGGGAAGCAAAGCAATGAAGTCCCTGGGGAATGCCAAAATTAGATGTTGGGGACAGTGTGACACAGCACCCCTTCAGACTCGACTTGAAAGCATTCCTAAAAGTCAAAAACCAGCCTGCAACGATTTATATGCATTTCTTGTTTTGTCACTGGCTATCTTTTTGTTGTTATTTCTGTTTGTTCGGTTGGTTTTGTCTTCCTCTGTTGTTTTGTTTGGCTTTGCCTTGTTTTTGTTCTTATTAATGTCTCTGCATGTCGATCTAGATAGAAGACTGGATAAACAATTCAGAGAAGGAAAAACAGGACCAGTGGTCCCGGGGGGACATGGGAGAAGGAGAGGTAGGAGAATAGAAGGTGGGGGTGAGGGGATCAACCAACCCAAGGTCAAGTTAACAACAAATGAACTAAAATCGTTGGAGAGAAAGCATAGGATGCCTAGTGGGGATTAATCGAGGGCAAAGTCAGAGCGAGGAATTACTGAAACTCAAATTAAGACTGAACATGTTAGTGGGACAAGAGGAAAGTAAAAGGAAATGGAGGAACAATTAGAAAGCAAAGGGCATTTACAGAGGTCTAAATATAGGCATATACCTATGTAAATATATTTATATGTAATGGCAGGGAAATAGATATGTTAGGTATTAAGGTTGAAGATGGAAATTGGACCTCAACTCAAGTACTCCCCAAATGTAAGAACACTTTGTTCTAAAACCCTGCATTCTGTGATGCTCACTTTCCCAACACGATGGCGGTCGACAAATTGGGTGCATAAGCAAATGTGGTGAAGAAAGCTGATGGTTCATTGCTATCAAAAGATATAGTGGCTCTGGTCTTACTGGCTTGAAGATAAACAAACAGACATGTAGTTGAGAAGCAAAAATGGAAGAAGCACACCAGTCTGTGTGATCATGAAGTGTCCATGTGATCATGTATCAGGCATCAAAGACCCAGAACAAAAAAAAATTTTTTAATCATATCCATGTGAATGAAGAAGTGTGTGCAGTGGAGACCCAAAGCCCATCTATAGACAATTGGAAATCCCCTTACATATGGGTCACAAGAAAGAGAAGAGTCAGTCAGAGTGTACTACAGCACCAATGAAACAGACAACTTTCCTCTAGTTCTTTAATGCTTCTCCCCCCACTATCATGACCTCAATTCTACCTTACAAATCTGACTAGACCAGAGCACGTACACTTCTACAGCTAAGATCTCACAACAAAAGGAATCCAGGACAGATAAAACCCTCAGGGCCAATAATGAGAATAGAGATACCAAGAGGATAATGGGAAGATGGGAGTAGAAAGGGGGCATCAATCACAAGGACTGACATATAACTCCCTCCCAGTGGGACAAACAATGGAAAAATGGGTGAAGGGAGACAGTGGAAAATGTAAAATAAAAATTTATAATTTATCAAGGTTCATGAAGGAAGAAGAGTGGGAGAGGGAGGGGGGAAATGAGGAGCTGATATCAAGGGCTCAGGTAGAAAGCAAACACTTCCAACATGATGATGGCAGCATATGTACAAATGAGCTTGACAATGGACGAATGCATGGATGGTGATATGAGCCATAAGAGCCCCCAATAAAAGTATTTAATAAAAAAGAAAGCATTAGTATTGTAAAGCATAATACCTAGATTTGGAGAACAAAATCAACTCCTTAACCATGGGAGACTTCCTCTAGTTTTAGGAAGATGCCCTGGAAACGTCCTGATGTGTTATGCAAATTCACGAACAGCATTGGCTTCTCTGGGAGATGTAGAGATCTTCAGCATTTAAAGAACATCTAAGTGTAACTTGATACCTTAAAATTCTTGGTGTGCAAAAGATTTGTGAAGGGAAGGCAAGCTTGATTAAGGCAAGACAAACCTGCAGGGAAGGAGCAAAACTCAGGAGCCACTGTCATATTCAGCTCTAGTGGACAATTAGGGAAGGTCTAGAAGGTGATGATGAGGGTTTTACTTTTAGTATATGAATTTCCTTTCCAAAAGATAATTTAAAACAGAATTAGACAAGGGAAGCTTGTGTCAGATTAAATATATATTTCTACGGGGAATATTTAACTGCATCAAGAAAAGAATAAGCACCACACAGAGGGGTGGGGAGGAGGTGGGCACATTTCAAGGAAGTGTCTCTAACTTTAGGTTGACATTTCCATTAAGTCAATTCTTTCTCATAACAACCCTATAGGATAGAATAGGACTGCCCTTCTAGGCTTCTGCGTCTGTAAACCTTCATGGGTGTGGAGAGCATTCTTTCCCCTGCACAGCCATTGGAGATTTAAAATGATTGACCTTGCATTTAGCAGCCCATCGCATAATGAACTCCACACGCAGAGCTCTCCAAGATATCTAGAACATCCTTAGCTACTCTTGGAGTGACTCTCTTAGAAGTCATTCAACATTACTTATGACTATATAGGCAAAAGGTATGCAAATAGACATCTCCCCTGCTGATGAAAACCATCCAAGTCCCAACTCTGAAGTTCTTGGAGAGGTGCTCCAACTCTGGAATTCCCAGGTGCCAACATTCAGGACTGAACACATCAAGTCACCATGGAATCTGTATTGAGCTCAATTTTCCTTTTTGGAATTTCAAATGGTGCTTTGATGCAGATAAAGTGTGTATGAGGGGGCGTGAGTGAGAGGCAGTGAATATGTTATGATTTTCATCATCAGGATGTCGGTGTGTTTACAGGTGTCCAGTGTGAGGTGGAGCTATGGAATCTGAGGGAGACTTTAGGCAGCCTGAGGCTTCTCTGAGACTCTCCCCTGCTGTCTCTGCATTCACTGTCTGTGTGTATAATACACAGAGGGTCTGCCTAGGCCCAGAGAATGGGCGGAAGTGGGTTTCATACATTAATAGTGTTGGTAGGAAAAGCCACATAGATTCTCTGAAGGGCCAATTTACCATCTCCAGAGACAATAGTAAGAATATACTATAACTTCAAATGGACAATCTGAAATTCGAGGACATAGCTCTGTAATTCTGTGCAAAAGACTCAACAGTGTGGTAGTTATATAATCTGGTGTAAATTTTGGACTTGAGAGGATAAAGAGGGAAGGGTTGGAGTCTGTCAATTGGATCATAGCCAATGACGCCTATGTGTGGGCATCTCGATCTCCTGAGAATTCTGGGAAATCCCATATTCCATCTTTGAGGGGAAGACACTCTTTCTAATCCCTGGGAGACAGCCTACTGACAAGGGTGACCCCCTGTGAGACATCCCTGAGTAGAAGCCATGTGGATCTACCTCATGAAGCCCTGGGTGCTGGAGAATCCATGTAGAGCCCCCATCAGCACTGAGAAACTTACAATGCCACTCGATCCAAAGACTTTCTGCCCACTTTCCTGTGATCATCTTGCATTCTGGATCATTGCATGTACTTCATAAGTCTGAAGAGGAATTTATACATTGGTATCCGACATATGTGCAAATTATGGACTTATGGGCTTGGACCTAACTGGGGTTGAGATGCTTTCTTAATGTACAATTGCCCTTTATATTAAATCTCTTATACACAATATGCGTGTGTCTATGGATTTGTTTCTCTAATCTACCCAGACCAACGCATACAGTTAGGGGAAGTCAGAGTTAACCAAGACACGAATGTACTCTAGTGGAAGAGGTTAGGCTGCAGGGGCCCTCAGGACCCAGAGCACAGGTCTCAGACCGAGGAGCAGGTGCAGATGGAGCTTCACCACTGGCTTCCTGTTGTGTCTGGGGATTCTTCTCCTTCTCGGTATCCCTCAGGGAATCAGTGCATCTCCTCACATCTTTCTCAAACACTCACCCAATCTCCCTGTGACGATAGGATGATTTTGAACTTAGTTTCTGTTTTGTTTTCCCCTTGAATCGCGCCACATTTCCCATATAATTGGTAATTCCTACATCTAGGATGAATTCTGTCCACATCATCTGCTTCATCAAGCTCTTTATGCCTTGCATTCAATACCCCTCCTGTATTCCCTCCTTCCCTGGGACAACAGTCCCTGCTGTGCAAAGGATCTCACTTTATTAGCTTGTGTGTATATATATATTTTCCAGACAACATATTACAAGAACTTATCACCAGTAGCCCAATCCTATATCAAGTCGCCTGTCTCCATTCATCCAATCGGAGACTTTCTTCTCTGAGTTCATTCATTTTATTAATTCACAGCTCCTGTCTGCCCTTGTCCACCACAGACTGATTTTAGAGTCCGTTTTTTTTTCCTCCAAAGGCTGTTTGTTTAATTCAGTAGTTGTGAATATTGATACAAGAGTGGGAAAAGGGAGACAAGACACATTTTATGCTTAGTCTCAAGGTACCTCCACAGAACTCACCTCCCTTCGTGCCCTATGTGCCCTTGTGCATGGGCTATACACGTCCTATTCTGCACAGGGCACCCACAGGTTCCCTTCAAGTTCTGTGGGTGGCTATGCCTCCACATATTATTGAGAGCAGAATATCCTTCTCTAGAGACATGACCAGGAACTGATTTTCCCTCAATTAGCAGTGTGACTGCTGTAGTTACGATCGTGTATTTCTGAGTCGGACACACAGAGGGAAAGGTTGTGGGAACCCAGACACAAACACCAATACAGGGATATGGCTGGGCTCAGGGATCACTGAAAGCCCACAGATAAAAGGGGCCCTCAGGGGAGAAATGTAGAGGAGCCTAAGAAGGATTAGTTAAATTAGGTACCTATTTCCTCTACCTGCAGAGAAAATGTCCCTACCACAGACCTCCACATTCTTGTAGCTCAGTGTATGTTCTTGTATGCACTTTATGTCTGTGTGTTTTGTGTGTGCTAGCACATTGCCTTAAGATGTTATACAATGTGACAGAACTTGTAGTCTGTTCTGCATTTATTTTATTATTATAATTCTAGTATATTTTAGTGTGTCTTTGTGGTTTTTCTTAAGTAAATGCATGTGTATTTATTAATCTGAGGGTATTATATGAAGATTTGTTAGTTGTAGTAGATGTGCTAATTTGTTCACAATATGCATGTGTATGTTAATATGACTGTTAGAATACAAATGTCATTTTGTGAGTTTCCTGCTAGTGTGTGTTCACTCCAACTCATCTGGGCTCTTCATCAAACTTTATGAGCTCGCATCTCCTTGAATAATCTACTGAGTGTTAAGAAATGACTTAGGCTGGGGGAATCCATTAGAGGCCCATAGTAATATGCAAAGCAGAGTGTGCTAATCAGTGAAACTTCTTTTTGAAGTGGACAATAAGAGACAGAGGGACATGAACAGCAAATCCTAGAGGTGAGCTGGTCAATGCAGAGACAGCCTTAACTAGGAAACAGGCCAAGGGGGATGCTTATTTTCTCCTCTCTGCAGCTCTTGTGTTTACAGATGGCAATGATAAAGCCTTTGTAAAAGGATGCATGCTATACTCAAAGAATGCCTAGTTGTAGGTAAATGGGTAATGCCAAGAGCCAAGGTGACGGCTGAAGCTTGAAGGTAAATGAGATGGATCAAGGAAAGAGATAACTTATCTTCCGTCATCTTTGCCCAGAGCATGAGATTCAAGCTCTCTAAATAATGTTCAACTGATGACAAACAACACAAACTGTTGGAAAGGGCTTATTCACTTGTATTCTAGGATGTCCCATCCATAGACTTGGGCTTCTAGGAAGAGGGTGGATAGCTAGTGTGTGGGCATGAGCTTGTAAAACATGCTCCACCAGGAGGCTGAAGGGGTAGGAAGACAAAATGAGTGTGGAGGGAAGAGGCTGTGCTGCGATCAAGTGGGGAGGCATTAGCCTGAGTGGCTACTTGGATATCATTACCATTGGCCTTTTGCAAGCACCAGTGAGTTTCTAAGGCAAGGAGGTGTGAAGTGGCAGTTATCTGACAGAGGTGTAGGTTAGTGCCCCTATAAAACTAATCTGCAAATCAGCCTACTAGAGAAATACACATTTCATAAAATTTCTCCTACCCACTCATCATGCATATGTGGAATATAAGGCTCACCATTCCCCTATGTTATAAGTCCAGGTTCCAATTTCAGAGCTCTGGGGCAGGCAGGTTGAAGAACAAGGTTGGATTCTAGGACCCTTGTTGAAGGCCATAAAGACTCAGCCTTGAAACGGCTGAGAAGTCTCAAGACCTATGTGTCACTGTTTGCTGATTTCTTCTGTGAGTTTACATTTAGAACAGACTGTTAAGAACAAGAACGTGTGCAAGCTCTGGGAAAATAGGTCACAAGAGTTGCTATGTGTATCAAATATGCTTGCTTAACAATGAGATAATTAACCCCAGGTTGTTTCTGCATGGTTAAAAGGAGTATGAAAAATAAACGCGAGGCTTCAGTATTCACTATTGCCCTCCCAATAAATTCTGTCTCACTCCCTCTTTCAGGACTGTTCAACTCATTGGCTGGCTTGGACAAGAGTGGCGCCCAAACCAGGGACACTGAAAACGGGGGACAAAGTGAAGGACACCGTGGATTACAAAGGTGTACACAAAGAGATTGGTGGTGACGTGAGTAGCTATTGGGAGAAAAATGGGGCAAGGAAATAGCAAACAGATTTTTGTAAATATTTTTCAAGATATGTTAAAGCTAGAGGAGCAAAAGTAAGCTACCAAAGAATAGAGAAGTTTTTAGATTTTGTGGTTAAGGTATGTCCTTGGTTTCCTGAGGAAGGGACTGTAAATATTGAAACTTGGCAAAAAGTAGGGAAATGGTTAAAAGACCACTACACCACTAATGGACATAGAAGGTTCCCATAGACACGTTTAGCTTATGGGATTTAGTTAGGGATAGCCTGTACCATAGGCATGAGGGACTCCAGCCTGAACACCAATTTGCATGCTCAAACAAAAGTGAAAGTAAACTTCCTTCTGCGCCTCTGCCTCCTCCTCAACCACTGAAGTCACTGAAAAGTTAACTGGAGGGCTTTGAAAGCAAGGATGAGGAACCCCTTGACCCAGGCGATGTGGAGCCCTTAGAGGACAAGGTGGCACATTATCATGATGAGGATTTGGGTATTTTCGCTGCCTCCGAGGCACTTCAACCTGAGAATCAAAACCTGGTGCAAGATACTCAGAAGTCCTGCCTAGATTAAACAAAGGTGGTAGGCTGGGAGGAAGCTTATGCATCATTAGCAGCAAAGATGAGGGAAATGCAAGTCAAGTTAATAGAAAAGCACTCTGAGATAGAGTCCCATGAATGGGTGCCAAAACTTACTTGGGCCAAGGTATTTCAGAGGCTTCAGAGTGCATTCAGTGAAAGGAATCCTTTTCTAGAAGACTTGCCAGTTGCAGCACTGGTTGTGACTGGGGCTCCAGGAAAGGATCTATGCTTAGTGCTGCCGCACATGCAGCAAAACAAGGAGAGGATATAGGGGAGTTCAGTATGCAGTTCCCTGTAACTGAGTGACAGGATGCCCAGGGTAATCTGATGAGAGATCATACTCCTATTCCTTTCAAACAGCTAAAAGAATTCAAGGTTGCTTGTGACCAATATGTCCCGAGTACCCTTTTACTCAATCTTTATTAGATACACTTTCCATCGCGGTACTTGCCCTCACAGAATGGAAACAATTGGCTTTTGAAAATGCCAGGCAGTGCTGAGACCTTTTAGAAAAAAGGGCAACATGTCCGAATATATCAGACTATGCTCGGACATTGGACCTTTCTTTACTCAGGGGCTTGCGACAGCAGCTGCTTTGTAAGGAAAAACAGTAAAGGAGGGTTAATAATACTATGGAACTTATGGGAGCCCTGCAGGCTGGGCTCCCTTCCCCCTCTGCTATTCCAGCCAATACATATGAGATCATTTTAGATTTAAAAGATTGTTTTTATACCATGCCCTTGGATCCAAATGATTGTAAAAGATTTGCCTTTAGCGTCCCTTCCACCAACTTCAAAGAGCCTATGAAGAGATCTCATTGGCTTGTTTTGCCTCAAGGCTTGGCCCTGAACCGGTATTAATATGGGGACGAGGGCATGTTTGTGTTTTTACGCAGGATGCTGATGGAGCACGGTGGCTGCCTGAAGAGTTGGTGCGGTTTGCAAACCATGCGGATGGTAATTTGCCTCGGTGTGTTTCTGAGGACATTGCTCAGTGAGCAGTATAGGCTTCTGTTCCTGATTTACCCTTCTTACATCCTCCTGTCTGGGAAGGTCCGGAAATCAAGGTGTGAGTTAATGACTCATGCCCTCCCTGTACAAAGTGAAGGAAATGTAATCTCACCCACTCCGCAGTCTTTTTCCCCTTGTGGACTAGAGACTCAAAAGAATAAAAGCATATTGTAGAGATTGTGTCTCACAGACAAGCCCATCAGGTATAATATCTCAAAGGAATTATATATCATAGCTTGGTCTCGCAACCAGGACAATACTAAAAAAAAACACTGCTGAATGGGAAAGGGGGCTGTCTGTAGGACTTTGGTGGTCAGACTCGGGTTTTCCACAAATTCAATGGTGGAAAATAGGGGCTGCTTTAGTGGACACGAAGCTTATGGGCCCTTCCTCCAGACCGCAGGGAAACGTTACTGCCTGCGTACCATCGCCTTATGTACTTTTGGCAGGGAATATTACTATAGATCATGATGATTCTAAGTTTAACATGTCTTGTAATAATTGTAATTTGTCTACTTTTATTACCTGGTCCCCTGAAGATATTATCATCGCCATTTTGTATCAATCTTCTTTTGTTATGCTACCAGTGAATATTACTGGGGCTTGGTGTTCAGAAAGAGGGTTACAGGTATTAGAAGAGATTGAAAAGCATTAACCAGACCCATGTGCTTTGTAGGTTTGCTTATAGCAAGTATTTTACATATACTAAGTTTAGGTGCTACTGCTACTACTGCAGCAATTGTACTTTCACAAATCATACAAACTGCCCACTGTGTAAATGAATTATCCAAAAATGTGACTACTGTGTTGGGAACTCAAGAAGATATAGACAGGAAGTTAGAACAAAAAGTAAATGCTCTTTATGACATGGTCATGTATTTAGGAGATGAGGTGCAAGGGCTTAAGGCCAGGTCTAGTCTACAGTGCCATGCTGTACGTACATGGATCTGTGTTACACCTAAATAGTACAATAACAGTCAGTATAGCTGGATTAAAGTGAAGAACCATCTTCAAGGTATATAGCACAATACTAATGAGTCTTTAGATTTATTACAACTCCATCAAAAAATATTAGCCATAAAATATGCTAAGTCTCTTGATTTTGATGCCGCTAAACTTGCTTAGGATTGGCTCCAGCACTTTTGAGTTGCTTTCCCTTCATTAGGAAATCTCAGAGGCCTACCTCACATGCTTATGTCTCTAGTCAGAGCGGGAGTGTGTGTATTGTTGATCTCATGCATACTCCCTATGATACTGCACAGGATTATGGTTGAATTATTGGACTTAAGAACAAAGCTTCATGAAGTACACCTGTGCACTTTGCCCCCTCCCCAAACAGGGGTGTAAGACGGAGGCTGGTTAGTCAGAGATGCGTAAGATGGAGTCTGAGTTTCCCAAACTAAGACGGGTCATAGTCACCAACAGGACTGTGACTGATGACAGGTAAGGGTGATTTGAGGACTCCACAACCTAAGACAGGCACAGTCAGTTGCCGACATTTTGAGTAAAGACACCTTCAGTAAATAGAAAAGGGGGAGATGTTGAAGGCCATTAAGACTCAGCCTTGAAAGGACAGAATTCTCATGACCTATGTATCATTGTGTGCTGATATCTTCTGCGACATTATGTTTAGAATAGACACTTAAAAACAAGAACAAGGAAGTATGCAAATGTATCAAATGTAGTTGCTTAACAATGAGATAATTAACCCCGGTTGTATCTGCATGGATAAAAAAAATATGTAAAATAAACTCCAGGCTTCAGTATTCCCTGTTGCCCTCCCAATACTTTTTGTCTCTCCTTTTTCCTTAATCATCACTCCCCCTTTCAGGACTGTTTGACTAGTCGGCTGGCTCTGACAGCCTCTCATTTATCAAAATTCTTAATCTAAAGCTTGAGTAAATTTTAACTCCTTCCAGAAAATTGGTTAGCTTATGGAAAAAAGACCAAACAAAAACCCTGAATACTGAAAATAATAGTCAAGAGATCAATAGTTACACTGCATTAGCTAAATCTGCTGCACTATGCCTCTTTAGAGTATTGAAAGGAAAAGATATTACCTCGAGGACTCGGTTCACCTGACCAAAACATGCTATTGTCAATTGATTTCATGTGCATTTGAAAGATGGACAAAGGAAGGCTGAGGAACAATGAATGCATTAGAATTGTGGTTCTGGTCAAGAATATCTCACTTACCATGGACAGGCAAAGGACAAACAAGTCTGTCTTGGAAGAAGTAATGACAGAGTGCTACTTAGAGGTAAGGATGGTGAGAGTTCATATTATATACTTTGGACATATTATCAGAAAACATCATTCCTTGAAAAGGATATTCTGTTTGCAAAAGACGAAGGGCAGTGAAAAACATGAATCCCTCTACTAAATGGATTAACAAAGTGACTGCGACAATTTGTTCACCCTCACATCACGGCCCACCAAACCCCAAGCATGATATTCTTGCTCAAATTGGCCAATGCACAGAGAGGACCATAGGCCCAGCCACACCACAAGACACAACATCCCTCAATGACCCATAGCACTATGAGGGACAACACTAGTGGCACAGTGTGGGAAATGTGCTCGATCTGACTCCACCACACTGGGGCAAAATGCTAAGGGCATGCAACAGAGCAGCAAGGGGAGCAAAGCAATGAAGTGCCTGGGAAATAAAAAAATAGAGTGTGTGGCCAAGGCATGGTACCACATCAAACTCAACCGATAGTAAAATACTCTTAATGGTCAAAAAACAAACCTGGGACGATTTCTAGTCTTTTCTCTTTTTCTCCAATAGTTGTTTTTTGTTTGTTTTGCTCTGTCTTGTGTTTGTGCTTACTATTGTCTTTGCATGTCTATCTAGATAAGATAGGCAAGATAAACACACCAGAGGAGAAAACAATGGGGCTGATGGTTCTGGGGGGGGGGGATACAGGAGACGGGGAAGCGGGGGAAAGGAAGTGGTTGTTAACCTGGGGTCAAGGACACAAGTAATCTAAAATCCTAAAATCGATGTCGAAGATACTCTGGGATGCCTGGTAGGGCGTGATGAAGGGCAATGTAATGAGAGGAATTACTGAAAACTGATGAATGCCAAACATGATAGTGGGACAAGAGGAAAGTAAAAGGAAATAGAGGAAAGTACTAGGAGACAAAGGGCATTTATAAATTTCTAAATACAGTCATTTGCATATTTAAATATACATGATGAAATGGAAATAAATCTATGTACATATATTTAAATGTTAAGTATTAAGGTAGCAGACGGACATTGGACCTCTATTCCAGTACTCCCTCAATGAAAGGAGACTTTGCTCTAATAACCTGGCATTCTGTGATGCTCAGCTTCCTGACACAATCAATTAAGACAAAATGGTGCAGAAAGTTGATGCTGTCTGCCTATCAAAATAATAGCATCTGGGGTCCTAAAGGTCATCTAGCTGAGAAGCAACAAACTCCACATGGAAGAAGCACACAAACCCGTGTGATCATGAGGTATCAATAGGATCAGGGATCAGGCATCAGAGACACAAAACAAAAAATCCTATCAATGTCAAAGAGGGGGAGTATGGAATGAGACATACAGTCCATCTGTAGGCAAGTGGACACCCCCTTACAGAAGGGTATTTTATAAACTAAACCAGGACACTTGTAAATATATATACATATGTATATATGTATATATATTTATGTGCTGTATACATCTATTATATATATTATATATAATCATGATATATAAAATCATTCTATATAATATATATATAATCATTATATATTATTATGTATTATATATAATGGATAGACATATAAAGCACAAAAGAATATAGCAGCTAATTAGTCCACACAGCTGTACAAAGTGCTCAGTTCATCTCACTTCCATGAAACATTTAATATACTGGAAATCCTTCAACTCATGAGAGCCCCTGGGTCCAAGGTCAAGGAAGCAGACAGGTGAGTCTTATGTAGGGCAATGCAGGCAGTGTGGACACAGGAAGCAAACAGAAGGTCAGGTCATCAACAGTCAGCAAGACAATAGGATCCAACAGTCCCAAGCTCAAGTGATGTATAAACCAGCAACATGATGAACCACTTCTCGAAGGAATCTCAAGTTCTAGCGACATGATCCACAGGTTGGCAGTCCCACTGTTAGTGTAGCTCACAAGTTGGGGCAGAGAACTAGCAGGCACACCCTGATCTGTTCAGAAGGGAGCAAGAGAGAGAGAGAGAGAGAGAGAGAGAGGCAGGATTTGCCTAGCCATTTATCTATTTGCCCTCCAATCAAACTGCAACATTATTAATACCATGTTCCTATTGCCCAAGTTGGCACAATAAACCAACCTATCAGAAAAGGTGAAAGGATGAGAAGAGCCAGTTAGGGTGCAGTATAGCCCCAATGAAACATACAACTTTTCTCTACATCTTTAGTGCTCCCTCCCCCCCCACCCCCCCCTCCCCGCCCCACTATCATGAACCCAAACCTACCATACAATTCTGGCTAGACTAGAGAAAGCACATGGTTACCGATAAGAGCTAGAAACACAGGGAATCAAGGGCAGATAAAACCCAGCAGGACCGATAATCAGAGTAGCAATACCAGGGGGGTAAGTAGTAGGTGGGGGGTGAAGGAGGAAATAAACACAATGATCTACATATAACTCCTTCTCAGGAATGGACAACAGAAAAGGGGTGGAAGGGAGACATCGGTCAATATAAGACACGAAAAAGCAATAAAAACATAAATTATCATGGCTTCATGAGGGAGGAAAAAACGAGGAGCTGATACCAAGGGCTCAAGTATAAAGAAAATTTTTAAAAAACAATTGATAGCAACATATGTACAAATGTGCTTAACACAATGGATGTATGCATGGATTGTAATACAAGCTGTATAAGCCCCTAATAAAATGAGTTAAAATAAATAAATTAATTAAATTTTAAAAAACATACATTCATCCTCAATTGTGAGGATGGCACAGGAGAGTGCAGTGCTTTGTTGTTGTGCAATGGGTCCCTGTGAAATCGAATTGACTCAATGACAGCTGACATAACAGTCTCAGAATCCACAAATATGCATCCAGCACAAACACAAAGACATTAGTGTGTGTTTACATAAGGTATTATTTCTCTCATTAAAAAAGGGAAGAGGTTTCTTCAGTTAATAAAATTGGAACAAACAAGGTGACAACGAAATCACTGAGGCATTCCTACCCCTCATTAATCCATTCTTTTGGTGAGCTGAAGGCAGTTCTCTAAGGGCCTCACAGCATGCCAGATGGCAGAGTATTTTCACAAACATGAGCTCTAGTCTAAGGGCAGCACAGTCACTAAGTTTTTTTTTTTTTTTTACAAACCCTTGTGTGTAGGGCTGACTTTCAATAGATCGCAGCGAGGGAGCTGCTCTGCTATGTACAAAACCCCGGCCCAGAAGCAGGTCGTCTACGAATGGTTTAGCACCAGGCTCCCCACGAACGTGCGGTGCGTGATGGGTGAGGGGGCGGCCGCCTTTCCGGCCGCGACCCGTTTCCCGGGACGTGGGGCACTCTGTACCAGACCCCGGTTCCGAAGCACAGCGGGGGCAAGCGCGTGGCCCGCCGAGGCGGATGCGCTCGTGGCCCGCCTGCCGGCGGGGACGGCAGAGCACCAGCTATCCGAGGCCAACCGAGGCTCCGCGGCGCTGCCGTATCGTTCCTCCTGGGCGGGATTCTGACTTAGAGGCGTTCAGTCATAATCCCACAGATGGTAGCTTCGCCCCATTGGCTCCCCAGCCAAGCACATACACCAAAGTCACTAAGTTTTGAGTAGCTATTTGTCTTTCAAGGAAACTGTGAATCATGTAGTCCTGTACACTGAGGGTTCAGCTGGAAGATCAGAGATCTAGCAGAGCAAGAGACTGACAATAGTTAACTCACTGGATTTCAGTATGTTTAGAAGGTCTATAATCAATTGAATCAAAATAAAATGTCATGAGAAACTTCCAGCCTAACTGTATGATACATGAAAACTAAAAATTTTGGCAGAGTATTCACAAAAGATGAATAAACACTTTTTTTTTACTGTTTTGTTGTTTAAGTTCAACTTATTGGGTTCCAACATAACAATAGTTTTGAGAGAGTACTTAGTAACACCATCTATGAGACCAGAAGTAACCTGAGACCAATGTCAGATAATGATACTTTAAGAAAACTGTAGACCAGTGTTGATAAGGGATCTGAATGAAAAAGTTACATTAAAAGCAGGAAACTGAGACAGATAATATATTAAAATAAGTATGTATCATGATTAATTCTAATTCATCCCAGAACTGAATTAACACAAGAAAATAAACACTCAGATATGTCTACTGATGGGGGGGAAAGTCAATTATCTAAATAGACACAGAGTACATACTAAACAAAGTCAAAAGCTTTTCACGTTAAAAACAACTACAAATCTAACATGAAATAGGTCAAATCCAATATGCTAATACACATTCATGAAAAAAACTGCAAATTTCACATGTAGAAGAGGAAAAAATTCACACTACCTCAGAATCAGCATAAACATACGTGTCCATTTCCACCACTCATATTAAAAATTGTACTAGCTAGATTAATCAGAAAAAAAGAATTAATAAAAGGAAGAAAAACTTCCAGAAACAAATGAAAATTCCTTCTTCATCATAAATTGATGATTTCATATAAAAAGATGCCAAATAGGTGATAAATGCTATAGCTAGTAAATGTAAAAATGTTGTAGGCTACATTTCAACGCTCAAAAATAATTTGGTACTTAAATCCCTAGTGATTAACTGCTAATCTCCAACTCCCAAACTATTAACTCTTATATATTAAGATGCTGACCATCTTTCCAACACACCGATACCCTCCTAAAACACAAGAGGAGGAGGAGGTGATGCTGTTTGCTAGCGAATAGTGAGCTGGCCAGCCCGGCTGCAGGGCTAAAATGGGCACAAACAGGAATAGCGGATTTATATACGCACTTGGCAGGTAGCACACATATTTCCGAACAAGACTACTGGTCGACCTCCTTAGTGGTGATCCAAAAGGATACTACAAAAACGTGTGCATGGTACACACACATGCACATATGTACACACAAAAATCACGTAAGTAAAATAATAGAATTGAAAATAGACATTTTGTGAAACATTTTGAAACAATGATAAGATCTAAGAAACTAAAATGGAATCCAACTCAACTATTTAAAAGTTTGTGAGAACAGGAGGGAGAGCCTGGGGAACCCAGGTTTGGAGAGCGCCGACAGTGGGCCAGGGATCCAACTGGCATGCTGACACACAGTGCACAATGTGAGCATCTCCAACGTGTTTTCCTAATAGGATCTACCAGTCGACCACCTACGTAGTGTCTAGAAAAACAATTAAGTCCCCACTCAGTGGCTGGTATACCCACCTTGTCGGGCAGGGGGCAGCCTGGGAATCCAGATTAGGGGCCATCAGGGTGTGTGGAAGCTGCTCCAATCTCTCTCTTTCTCCTCCTTCCGCTCCTCTGTCCTCCCTCCTCTCTCCTCTAACCCAGCCCTTCTCTCTCCACCCCCATCTTACAGGGGAGATCAGATCAAATCATTCCAACATTGAAGGATTAAAAAGTGACATCACTATGAACACTTGGCCACCACAAGCCAGTTATCCCTGTGGTAACTTTTCCAGCAATTCCTGCTGAAAACCCAAAAGGTCAGAGGAATCTGGAGGTCCTGCTTTCACAGTCTATATTCCTGAAAATCAAGATCCAGCAAGCTTTAGCCCTTCTGCTCCAGGGGAGGTTTCTGTCCTCCCTCAGCTCACCTTAAGACACCTACATTACCTTTGCCAGGTGTACTGTCCCAGTCAAACAACCCACTTGACCCTGATAAGTCCATGGAGACTCTAGCTAAGGCTCAGAGGGAGCACTGTAAGAAATGCCAGTGCAGCAGCAGAGGCTTACTCTTGTGTATGTGCACAAGGTGCTCCAGTAAGTCCCCTTGGACTTCAGCATCTCATTCAGGGCCATGGACATCGTGCACTCGTTGATCGACAACTGTGGGCTCATCGCCTACCAGGCATCTCAACTGGCACATTCCAAACTGCTCCACCATCAAAGCCTGGGACATCCTGGCAACTATGCGCCTGCTGTTGCCCTGCAGGCAGGCTGGCCAGCTCTCGCTGCACTCTGGTAAAGTAAATTGTCCTTCAGCCTCACAACGTTCATAACCCAAGGGCCCATTTCAGGGTCACTTCCATTTTCATCCCCAAAATAGAAGTCAAGTACTTTAGCATTACTTTTTTTTTGTTTCTTTGTTTCAGTTTGTTTTTTTGATTCTTCTGTGCATAGTTTAGTTAGATTGCTTTTATGATGGAGAACTTTCTTTTTTTCTTTAACACTTTTTGGGGCACTGAATCCACATATCCCACAAATTCCCACAATTCCATAGTTCAGCCATCTTAAGCACTGCAAAATCATTACCACAATCGATTTCATATTGTCTATTTTCCCACCATGATTCAATCGCCTTTAAAAAGGCTTATTAGTCACTTTCAGTTCTAGTGTTCAGTCCCCTCAATCCTTCATTCTTAGTCCCCAACTCCGCCAGCCACCCACCCCGACCCCACCCAGACATCCTTACAAACCATCGCATGTTATTTCATCTCCAGATATCCACTCCTTCTGTGCTTCACAAACTGAACCCAACAGAAGCAATAAAGAATACCAAGGAAAGGAAATGGGAATGGTTTAAAAAACCATAGTAATATATAGATAGAATTCTAAACAAGGGGTTAAGAAAAAAAAGGGCCGCGACCAATATTTTAAAGCCAGGGAAGACGTTTCTGTCACGAACTCAGCAAGAAATCTTGTGCCTAGAACAGACTCTGATCGGGTCCAGAGGGAGGTCAGCAGAACAAGACCCCGGGGCTCACCTTTGAGCTGAGGAGGTGCAAGGAGTCTCGGGGAGCAGGCATTGCTGTGTGGAAGGAAACAAGGGAGGGGGGTTAGGAAACTCACAAAGCAACAAATCTGGGAACCCGGACCCCAAAACCCCAGCCGTGATCCCCTTTCTCCAACAGGGACTCCCACCATGAACCCCACCCAATCCGAAAGCGGGGAAATAGGACTGGCCTTAGGGACACCCGCCCACCTCTCACCAAGAGAAGCGCTGGCAGGGTTCCTGGGGGAGAGAAAGGGCGCTTGCACCCTAGTCAGCTGGACTAAAATAGCCTCCGCCCACATACATGTCCCGGAGCCCAGAGCCTCCCACCTGGGAGCGCCGGCAACAGGGTGCTCAGGCTGTGGGCGCTTCTCTGGCACCCCAAGCAGAGTACCGACAGTGGAATCCTTGCAGTGAGTTGCAGTTCAGAATAAGACACCGCCACTTCCGGCCCTGTCTGGGCGTGACCCGGGGTGGGAGGAGCTGGCGGGGTCAGAGAGGGGTAGGGGTCTGCCTTCACTTCCTCTCAAGGCAGCTCTTTCCCCGCCCATTTCTGCTGAGATGCCAGCACAGGCGCCTGGTGAGGGGGTGGGCGGGGCCTGGACGGCTTGGGGCGGGGCTTGGGGAGGAGCCAGAGAGGAGAGAGGCGGTCCACGCCAAAGGGCCCACACCTGTGGCTGAAACTCCAGCGGCAAAGACTCAGATAACAATGGCTGAGGCACCAGTAATTTGGCCCTTTGCAGAGGGAGTGCATGGGTGACATGGTTGAGATAGAACCATGTACATTGGGTGTGGATGTGCATCCTCCTAACAAACTGGAAACACCCAACCCCCCAACTCTGCCAAAGTGTTAATGGGGCTGAAGCAAGAACTGAGGGTCCCTGCTTAACATATGAGTTCAAACAGTTACCGTACCATGGGCTCAGAAGATAAAGGGGGGGCCTGGCCTCTATCACTTTCTGTTTATAAGGACAGGACTCCCTCATATGCAAATTATCTTTCAGGCACTAGGGTACAATTTCACCCTTGGGGTGGGAAAACTATCAGTTCTCTTCAGACAGGGCTGTGGGTCTCTTGGGAAACAGAGCTGTGGTCTAAAGATGCTATTGCTGTGTGTTCTGCTGTGCCTGGTGACAGTTCCCCAAGGTGAGAGATTCAGATATCCGACCTGGGTCTATGGAGATAGTTATGACTTCAAGTGACTGACATGGAATATTTTTTTTTAATTTGCAGGCGTCCTGTCCCAGGTGCAGCTTCAGGAGTCGGGTCCAGGATTGGTGAAGCCCTCCCAGAAGCTGTCCCTCACCTGCATTGTCTCTGGTTTCTCCATAACAAGCAGTGGTTACTGTTGGAGCTGGATCCGCCAGACCTCGGGGAAGGGGCTGCAGTGGATGGGGTGCATAGATTATGGTGGTAATACAGGTTATAACCCATCCTTCCAAAGCCGACTCTCCATCACCAGAGACACATCGAAGAATCAGTTCTCCCGGCAGCTGAGCTCCGTGACCGCTGAGGACACGGCTAAGTATTACTGTGCAAGGAGCACAGTGAGGGGAAGTCAGTGTGAGCCCAGACACAAACCTCCCCTGCAGGGAAGACACTGGGCAGCAGGGGGCGCAGAAAACCCAGCCTTAGACAGGCACAGATGGATGACAGGGAGGATTTCCTGTTGGAATTAGGGCTTTCTCACTTAACTCTTAGCCTCCCCTGGCACAGGTTTTCATTTTGCCATCTTTTTATCTATTTTACATTGGGATGCAAAGTTCAATGTCAGTAGTTTGAAATCACCAGCTCCTCCAAGCGAGAAAGATGAGGCTGTTTGCTCCTCCAAAAGATTAACAGTGTCTGACACCCTATGGAGCAGTTCTACTCTGTCCTAGAATCACTGTGATTCGGGATTCAACGGTGCCAATGGCTTATAGTTATCGAATTTCTGAATTTGCATCTTGTTTTGTTTATTTATGTCCATTAATTTGTTTTCTGTGTATTCTGCATTGTGTTTAATCATACTTCATATTATTATCAGGAATTGTTCTATTTTTTAAAATTGTTCTATTTTTTCCATCATCCTGGTCTCCACAAAACTTCATATATCGTATTCTCATTTTAATTATATCATCCTATTCTGTGACATCTTTTATATTATTTTAAAAATCTTTATTAACATGTTAATGGTTTTCCTTTTAAATATATTTTTCCTGATTGTGCTTCAATTTACAAGGTTCTTTTATAAAAATAACCTTATTCTCCCTTCAAGTTGAATTACTCCCCTTCTTGTGTACTGCACACATATAACTGTTGATTTCTGTTAAACCAGTGTCGTAAGTCACTGACAAAAGCTCAGCTCACACACAGGCTCTGTGTGCAACAGTAGTTTGCTCACAGAGAAGAGACAGAGCCGGCTCACCATCAGAGTAGGCAGCAGTCCTCACAGCCAGTGGTTTCACTCTGTGGCCAGTGCAGGGAGGGAGGTTTGCAAGCATCCCTCCTTTGTGCTGCAGTTGAAGAACAGCAAACATAGAGAAATAAGGCTGTGCTGTGAGCTGAAATCTCCTTGAAGGCAGGGAGTAGGTGTTTTTTGTTGTTTCTTGCTGTATTCAATATCATGCATATGACAAGCAGTTTGCGTGTTCAGCATGAGCCACAGGGCGTGTTGCAGGACACCAGCTACTAAAGAGTGCTTTTGGATCCAGAATATCCTGAGAAAGGCAGTCAACTGACAAGATCCTCACATTGCAGTAGCCAGACTGACACATCCGAAGCACACCTAGGTCTGTTATGGATTCCGAGGAAGGGCTGCTGGCTGCACTTGGACTGCCTGCTTCCTCAATTTAAATTCTTATTGGAGTTTATCTCATGTATTTTGTCATTGGGGGATAGCATTCTTGAATTTCAGCGATATGTTTTTCTTTTTGATGGTAGATGAAAGCCAGAATTGATTAACATAAAGAGACAGCAAGTAGAATAAGGGTTTCTGGGACTACAGTGGAGTGGTGGTGGTGGTGGAATAAAGGGAGATGGTGCCACTAGTTGAGAAAGGAAGATGATGTTTTCAAGCTAATTGGGGTAGCAGTTGTATAATACTGCTTGATGCACTTGAACTACGGATGGATATGACAACTGCATTTGCTCCCAATAAAACAGTTTTGGAGGAAAAGTGAGACAATAAATAAAATATTAAATAAAGAATATTTATTCCATTGCTAACACTTTTTATAAATTCAAATTTCTGGCTTATATCATAATCTCTTTTCTGATTGAATGTTTTAGCTAGTCTTTTGAAATGTTGTACCAGCAACACTCTCCATCAGTTTCTAATTGTGAGTAAAAAATGAAAACTATGTCATATTCTAAGTTATTTTTATCATATATGTGCTACAAAATAATATTTTCAACATTCTTCTCATACATAATTCAATGGAGAGGTACATAGTTTATTGTGCCAACCTGGCCGATAAACACTTATGGGGTCAATTGAAGGGCCGAGGGATAAATGGCTTGGTGAGCCTCGCCTTTCTAGTTCTAGGGTCACTTGTTTTCTGATGGTCAGACAATGGTGCAGCTGCCTTAGACAGTTCCCTGCTTCATCTGGCAAGGCTCACTTCCTGCAAGAACATCCCTTAAGAGAAGCTGCATGGACCTACCCCCATGAAGCCCTGAGTGCTAGAACAGCTGAGGGGTGACCCTGCCTGTGCTGAGATGCTTACACATTCTCTTACTTGGCTTTCTTCCTGCCATCGGCCTCATTGTGCATGTTTTGTGAGATGGAAGAAGACTTTGTGGATTGGTGTTGGGCATATGGGCTAATGTTGGAGTTGTGGGCTTGGGTACCACTGAGTTAGGATGTTTTCTTGATGTGCACTTAACCTTTATATAAAACTCTCTTATACATATGAGTTTCTGTGGATCATTTATCTAATGTACCCAGACTAACACAAATGGCATTAGATTATTATTGTGTTCAACAATTACCAACAGCTGCAAAATTCCCTCCCAAACACATCACAGAAACCCATAAAAAGAATTCTCACTTGACAATTTCTTCCTTAACATGGAATAAATAACTCTATAACTCTCTTGCTTGAATTACTTTGAATAGAAATCTGCTTTAAGTATGGTTCCTATTTCTGTGGACAGAATGAACCCTAACCTCTGTTTAATACTTTGATTGTCTTTCAGGCAAATGTCTTTCTTGATTGATATTTTATTGTGGCATATATCTCATAACAATATCTATAAAAATATCTACATGAATCGATCTCACTTCATTTCACTGCAACCAATTCAGAGTGTTCGCAACTTGTATCATTCTCTATGGCCAAAGATTTTCACGGTGAGTGAGAGTCAGTGTGAGTCCAGACAGAAAACCAGTCTCAGGGAGAAAGCAGACTTGCATGGATGCTAAGGACCCACCAGCTCTGGACCAAGAGAAGATAGAAGTGAAGACAGGAGTCTGGGTAAGGACTGCAGTGCCTGGTCAGCTAGAACTGCTGTGCTGACCACTATGGTAGCTCTACTGCCCATGGCAGGAAACCTGCAGAGACAACTCCAGGTAATACTCCTGACCAAGAGTCTGAAAGCTCAGTACCAGAAAAGAATGTTGCTGAGGTACCCACAGATGTGGAAGACAGTGTAAGTCCAGGAAACGCCTCTCGCTGTTAGCAGGCGCCTCTCAAAATACATTGAGCCCAATGCCCACCCTCGGTACTAACTCATGAGAGGATAAATGCACTTTTTCTTATTTCTGTGGTTTCTTTTAACCACACAATAACCATATTGTTAGGAAACCTTTTATTCCAACTCTAAATCTAGAAGATAGGGTTAAAGTATTTTTACTCCTTTCTAAATATTCTGAAATATCATAGGGCCAAGGAGCTTTATGGATGACATACTCTTGTTTCCCTATGTGTTCAGATGTATGGAAAGATTCAGGTAGGCCTGGTCTTGTTACCTAAATATCGTGAGGATAGAGATTGTCTTTAATTTCAATAGAACATCTGGGTATTTTGATGGAAATGACATAAAGCTACATTAAACATGAAATCTGCACAGATGTTTGTATGATTGCTAGAGTGAAGACCTCAGGGAGAAGACTGTATTCTCCCATGGCTGTCAGGGTAGCCAGCGCCTCACAAATCATCCCAGGTCTGGTAGGCACAATTGTACAGTGATAATAATTAAAGATTATAGTAAACTCATAGAGAAATACAGGCGATAGAAGAAAGAGTAAAATGATGGAATCAGACAAATTTCATGTTAGCATGCTCACCGTAGCCCCGCATGGTGATTCCCATAGAGATGGAGACCTGAGGGCAGGAGAGTGAGGGGAAGGAGAACAAGGGGAGAGGGGACACGGAAGCGAGGACCGCAGAGGAGAGCACCACGGGAGAGAGATTCTTTATTTCTAACCAAGATTTATATACCTTTGAGGGTGTGCAAGCCCCCTAATTTCAGGTAAAGACACACATCACAGGGAGGGGTCATACTATAGGTAATACAGTAATGAGAGGATGAAAATCTAGGGGTATACAGGCAATAGGAAGGGGAGGGATTGGGGTATACCTGTGGCAAGATGGACGGACCTCATTTCCCCACTTCCATCCTTCTCCCCCTCCCTCATAAATCCTTGGTAATATATAAATTATTTTGTCATATCTTACACGTCAAACATCTCACTTCCCCCACTTTTCTGTTGTCCGTCCCCCAGGGCAGAGATTTTATGTAGATCCTTGTAATCGATTCACCCTTTCTACCCCACCTTCCCTCCACCCTCCTGGTATTGCCACTCTCACCACTGGTCCTGAAGGGATCATCTGTCATGGATTCCCTGTGTTTCCAGCTCCTTTCTGTACCAGAGTACATGTTCTGGTCTAATTCTACCTTATAAATCCAGAGAGAGAGTTTTATATCAAACAGTAATTGTACATTAAGCAAACGTCCCAGCCCAGTGCACATCAAATCCATAAGTCTGGTATTAGCCCATATGTCTGATACCAATCTATAAATTCCTTTTCAGACCCATAAAACATGTGCAGTGATGCTGAATGCAGGATAATCACAAGCCAATGGGTGGAAAGTCTTGTGGATCCAGTGGCATTGTAAGCATCTCAGTGCTGGCTGCGATCTCTCTGAGGCTTCTTTGGCTTCAGAGGTCTGGTCGCATCCATTTGGCTTGCCTTCTGCAATGTCTCCCAAGGAGTAGCAGAGAGAGAGAGAGAGAGAGAGAGAGAGAGAGAGAGAGAGAGAGAGAGAGAGAGAGAGAGAGAGAGAGGTGTCTTCCACCTCCAAGGAGGAAGTACCAGATTTCTCAGAGTTCTCAGAAGGAGGCTATGCCCACATAAAAATCTCACTATCTCCAGATTGGCAGCCTAAACTCCACGCCTACACTCCTAATCCTTAACTTGACACAAGATTAGGTGACTACCACAGGCTCCTAATCCATAACAAGCCCAGTTATTTTTTCCCTGCATACCGACACCAATCCAATACCCAAAGCTTTACACAATGGGTGGAGATCTACTTCTAAAACATGAATATAGAAAAATCGCTTTTGCTTGAAGGCTCTCAAGGAAATGCTCACTGAAAACTCCATTCCTATTATCTCACCACCCCCAAATTAGTCTTCTTCTGGGCTTTCAGTCACACCAAGATCTCTCCTGCCCCAAGGCCTTTACATGCACTGTCACCTCTTCCAAGCCCTGAAGTGCCAAGTTCAAAGTTCCAGTTAATCTCCCTGATCCTGAATTTTAAGAACTGTGTGTGTGGGAGGGAAGGGGTTGGGCTGTTTGTTGAACTGCTGGGTTTTGGAGCCATTTTTCATGCAACCTCATTTTGTCAATGACTGGTTAATTAATGCAGCATTCATTTGCCCTTCTTCCACTCACAGCACATGGCTTGTATCTTTGGGATCACTCTTCCACCATGCTCCATCTCCATGCTTCTGCTGGCATTGACCCAATCTGCCAGCTCCAGGCCTGGCTAGTCAGGGCATGACTTTCCTCTGTCCAAAGGGACTGGGTCAGACTCAGTATGAGACTCATGCTAGGTTAATGACATCTAACCCTAAAAAATGCCCCAAAAACAATTTCCCCATTGCCAATGAGTCCATTTTGAATCATAGAAGGTCCCTGTGGGGTTTCTCAGACTGTAAATATTTATGTGAGCAGAAAGTTCCATCTTTTTCCCTATGAGGTAGCTGGTAGGGTAGCACTGCCAACCTTGCAGTTAGCAATCCAATGCTTACCTGATAGTACCACCAATGATTAGAAAGGAAAAGAGCCTCTCTCTAATAGAATTCCTGAGCTTCTAGATAAAACTACAGCTGTCATCAGGAAGCCTGCGTGAAACTCAAAAGGAAACAGCTCTGAAAGGAAAAGGTTCAAACTCTGATGGTATCAACTGAGTGCCAGAACCCAGCTATTGCTGATGCTCTGTCTCCAGACTTACAAATTCCATAAACCTACCCATTAATTCCTTCTCCTGCTCCTTCCCTTCTCACGCCCCAAGGTACTTTGACTTAGCTTTGAAGGCACTCACAACTTCACGGGTTCTGCCTTGCACAGGTGTCTGCTTGCTTCCAGTTCAGTCCTGACATTTTCCCTATCTTTAGCCATGTTAGGCTTGCGTCCTAGAGCTTTCCTTTGCTTGTCTCCCTATTGCTCTTGTCCTATGAAGTCTGTGGCTTTATCTTTAAGTCTAAGTCCTGCCCTTTCGCTTTCGTAGAAATCTGTCTCTGTATCTTGGCTCATGGCAGGTTGTGTCCTTCAAAGATGACTGTCCTAATGTTGCACATCGCACATTCTCTTGTTACAAGATGAGTTTGTGTTCATTTTTCCAGAAACAGGGCCTGCTTTCCCTCTTCCTTGCATCTTGGCAGGCCTTTGACTATGGCAGAAGTGTTGCTCTGTGACTTCCACCTGGTCGTATTGGGTTGTTCACCATTGGGACCCTGTCAGGATGTTGCAAGGAAGACCAAGCCAAATGAAAATGTCACATATAGGGTTCTTCTTGAGCTCCAACCAATAGAAGTATCAGTCGTGTGAGGGAGTGAGTCTTAAGAGAGCTGCAGCCTCTGTCCTTTGAGCTACCCCAGCTAATGCTTGATGAAGCCAAAACTAGTGTCCTCACTGAGCTCTGCCCAGATTGCAGATTTGTGAGCAAAATTGATATCATCATTACTTTAAGATGTTATTTGTGGGGATACTTTCTGTTAGCAGCAGATTATCAGAATACTGCCTAATCAGACTGCATTGCCAGTTTTACTCTCTCTCTCTCCATATATAGATATAGATATCCTCCACTCATCTGTCAGTTGGTTGTACTATAATGGTTTGTGTATTGTTATGGTGCTGGAAGCTCTGTTCCCAGAATTTCAAATACCAGCAGGATTGCCCATGTTAGACAGGTTTCAGTGAAGCTTCTAGACTAAGACAGACAAGGAAGAGGGGCCTGCTAGTCCACTTCCAAAAATTACTGAAAGAAAACCTTATGGATCACAAGAGAACACTGACTGACTAATGTGTTTTGGACACACTATCAGTGGACAATTGCTAGAGGAAGACATCATATTTGATGAAATAGAGGGACATGGAAGATCCTTATTGAGGCAGATTGACCTAATCGCTGCAACAATGGACTTCAACATTCAGGAATGTGTGACAATGGTGCAAGATCAGACAGCACTCCATTCCATTTCATATAAGGTCTCCATGGATCACAGTAGACTTGATGGCACTCTCTATATGTTTGTCTTCAGTGACTTCCCAGAGGGCTGCTCTGCCTGGCAGCCTCTATTCTTCATGCTTCCAAATGGGGAGCACAACAGGTCCATAGTCACTGATATTCCCCTCAATCCCCAGGTCAAGTAAGGAGGCATGAAACTAACTATGTTGTTCTCTTTGCCTTGTCTCTCTTCCTTTTCCCCTCCTCCAACAGGGCTAGAGGGGGTAAATACTTACCTTGCAGTCTAGAAGAGAATTTCTTCCACACCAAAATCTTCTCCTTCCTCAAAAGGCACATACATGCTTTTCGCCTTGTTTTGAATTAAAATGGCAGATGGGATGGTAGGAAAGAAAATGAACTAGTCTAACAGAATGGCCAAACAGATTTACCTTCCACATAATAATGCAAATAACTCCTCAATCTTGTTATAGAGTCATGATATGATGAGCTCCATCAAAGTAGAGTAGAACAAAACGGAGGTCAGACCAGAAAGACCATATTGAGTTGATTTTGTATGAGAGATTCTAGTTGCTAATTATACTTTTCATAACAGACAGATGGCAGGTATAGAAGCCCAGACTTAAAATGTCTTTATCTAATTGCCTGCCTAAATATATATTTACAATATGGTCCTCAAAGGGAATACTTTCTTTACCTTAAATTCCATTTCTTTTTCCCCTTTTTATGTAATTTTATTGAAGTATCATTGATGTACAATAAACCATAGTGTGTTTTGCTCTTTGAGGTTTTTAAAAAGAATCATTTTATTGGGGGCTCCTACAACTCTTATCACAATCTATACATACATCCACTGCGTACATTTGTTGCCATCATCATTCTCAAAACATTTGCTTTCTACTTGAGCCCTTGGTAGTAGCTCCTCATTTCCCCTCCTTCCCCCTTCCCCTCCCTCATGGACCCTTGATAATTTATAAATTATTATTCTGTCCTATCTTACACTGTCCGACATCTACCTTCACCCACTTTTTTGTTGTCCCTCCCTCATGGAGGAGGTTATATGTAGATCCTTGTAATCAGATCCCTCTTTCTACCCCACCTTTCCACCATCCTCCTGTTATTTCTACTCTCAGCACTGGTCCTGAAGGGGTCATCTGTCCTGGTTTCCCTGTGTTTCCAGTTCCTATATGGACCAGTGTATATTCTCTGGTCTAGCCAGGTTTGTAAGGTAGAATTGGGATCATGATAGTGGGCGCGGTAGCATTTAGGAATGAGAGGAAAGTTATATGTTTCATCGTTGCTACACTGCATCCTGACTGGCTCATCTCCTCGCAGCGACCCTTCTGTAAGGGGTTGTCCAGTTGCCTACAGATAGATCTTGGATCCCCTAACTGTACCCCCCCCCCTCATTCACAATGATATGATTTTTTTGTTCTTTGATGCCTGATACCTGATCCCTTCTACATCTTGTGATCACACAGGCTGGTGTGCTTCTTTCATGTGCGCTTTATTGCTTCTGAGTTAGATGGCCACTTGTGAACCTTCTAGTCTTTAAAACCCTAGACTCTTTATCTTTTGATAGCTAGGCTCCATAAGCTTTCTTCACCACATTTGTTTATACACCCACTTTTTGTCTTGAGTGATTGTGTCGGGAAGGTGACCATCATGGAATACCAGTTCCTTAAATTCCATATCTATAGGCTTAAGTCTTACCCACAGGAAACCTATTTTTATTTTATCCCTGGAACAAAATCTTGCAATAATTTTCTCTTTTTGGGCAAGTCCATCCTCAATCACTTATCCTTTAACATTTACAAGAATTTATCTGTAACCAACCCCATTTACATAGTCTCATTCATGCTATTTCCACAATAATTGCTAATAACCCTATTTTTTAGAATCGGCAGAAAGCATCAGCATCAATATCCCATTGCCACTGGGTTGATTTCAACTCAGTGGTACCCTATAGGACAGAATAGTATTGCCTCATAGGTTTCCAAGGCTGAAAAAAAATATCTTTATTGTGAGTTGGGTGAAGGTTTACAGAATACATCTGTTTTCCATTTGACAGTTCACACATATTTTGCTTCATGATATTGACTGCAATCTGCTCAACGTAATATCACTTATCGCACTTCCTCCTTGTATTTCCTGTTTCCATCCCCCCTTCTTTCCTGACCCTTCTGAACTTTATCTTTGAATAAATTATATCCTTTTGATTCAAAGAGTTGATTAGTGTTACTTTTTTACCTTATAGATCTACCTATTGTTTGGCTGAAGATTGAGCCAAGGGAGTGAGTTCAGTTCCAGATCTGAAGGTGCCTAAGGACAACATTCTTGTGGGTTCCAAGAATCTCTCTCTGAGCAATACCACTGAACATTTAAAATAAGTTTAAACTTTGTTGCACATATTTCTCCTATTCTATCCCAAAATTCCAAAGCAAACTCATTATCATTGTGTTGAAGCTGACTCATAGAGACCCTACAAGATAGAATAGAACTTCACCCTTTGATTTTCCAAGGCTTAAATCTTTACCAGAGCAGACAAACTCCTATTTGTCACATGGACCAACTGATAGGTTAGAACCACTTTCCTTGTGGTTAGGAGATCAATGAGGAGTCCACTCTGCCATTAGAGCTCGTTAAGAATGCGATCCAGCATCCCCTAATGCTATCCCTCTCAGATCAGTTGGTAGTGGTAATCAATGTAAATCTTAAGGGGGTCAGACTTCCACATCGTAACTCTTCCTTGGGGAAGATGGTGGGTTTGAACTGCTGATTGATTAGCCCTTAAGTGCTTAATTACTGCCTCACCAGGGTTCTCCTTAACATCAGAACAGTGGACACTTATTGGTTTATCTTACTGGTCTCTGTTCCCTAAAAATTGCACTTCATCCACAGGGTTTTCTTCCACAACACACAGCTGCTAGTGTTTTTGGTTTGTTTTTCCACATGACTTCACCTTCCTGGTCAAAGCTGATTTGTCCAGGGCTAAACACACAATGAAAACATAGCCATATTTGCACACTACAAAATTTGAAGTGAGACAGCAAGCTATTTGTTGAGTTTTTTGAATGACTGAAGTCTAAAAGGAAGTGTTATGATACAGGAAACAGTGAGTTTTGATGTCCAGGATATATGCTGGGGACCCAGTTGGCACTCCGAATGACTATTCAAAGTGATGGTATGAATTCTCCTCTTCCATGACCTACACATATAATAGATATAACCACTAAGTCCATGATTTGACAAATGTCTTGTGTGATTGAGTTTGGGTTCCCCATAGGATTAGATCCTGAGACAAAGGTTTTAATTAAGCCATTTTCTGGGGAGATATCAATAAGGAAATGGGAAATAGAAAAGAGAAAGAAGGCAGCCAATGAAAAGTACATTATCAAACAATTTAAAATTGTGAGCAACTGGAGGTTAATCTTACAGGAGACACTGTAGAAAATCCACTAGTTATTCTGCCCAGAATGTGAGGGAGTGTGGCTATTTGTCCAACAACTCCTATGGGTCATTGGTTAAGGGTTACTCCAGGAAGCAAGAATTAACTCCACAACCTCCTAAGCCATGCATGCTCAGGTACAGTGGTCTACAGAAACTAGAGAAAGCAAGAAGAGAGATGTGCTGGCCATTCGGAATTAGGCTAGCATGCCAAGTTGTCAGACATGTCAGGTTCTTGAACTATCATAACTTGAAAGTCATCATGATCCTGTGAGATATACCACTGGTATTTCAAACACAAGCATAGTTACCCGTGGTGGAAAATTTTCAGAAAAGCTTACAAGCTAAATAGACTAGAAAGAATAACCTGCCAATCTACATCTGAAAAAAATAGTGGTGTTTGTGGAGCACATTGATAGCAGTGGAATATTGTTTCATATAGTGCAGGATGATGAACCCCTCAAGTTGGAAGACACTCAAAATATAATTGGGGAAGAGCTGTCTCCTCAAAGTAGAGTTGACCTTAGTGATATAAAGTTTTCAGGACCTATATTTGTTGATGTGGCAATGACTCAAAATGAGGAGAAACAGCAGTACTGCAATAACCACTAACAAGAAGATGGGATGCATGAAATATGGATCTAGAAAAATTGGAAGCCATGAAAAAATGGAACACATAAAGATCAAACACTCTAGGTGTTATTGAACTGAAATAGACTGGTATTGGCCATTTTGAATGTCACAATAATATGGTTTACATACCAGAGTAACAAATTTGAAAGGAATGGATGACTTTCATGTTAAAAATGAGAATGTTTCAACATCGATTCCAATGTTCACCATTGTTAGGTGTAGGATATATTACACCTACAAGGATGAATAATTAATAAAGTTATTATTCAAATTTACAGACCAACCACTAATGCTAACAATAAAGCCATTGAGGATTTTTACCAACCTTTTCAGTCTGAAATTGATGAAACATGCAATCAAGATTACTGATGACTTGAATGCAAAAATTGGAAACTAAGGAGGAGGATCACTAGTTAGAAAATATGGCCATGGGGATGGAAGCCACATGGGAGATCTCATGATAGAATTTTCCAAGAAGGATGGCTTATTGATTGAAGATTTATTTTTCAGGGATGTAAATAGTAACCATAGACATGGATCATGTATATTCGATAGAAATACACACGAATTAAATCAACTATATCTGTTGAAATAAACTACTATACATACTCGAGTATAACCCAAGGCAACTAATTTTATCCCCCAAAGGTGGGGTGCTTTTTCAGCATAAAAAATGTGCTGAAAAAACCTCGGCTTATACTCAAGTATTTACGGTATAAAGAAGTTCAATATCATCAGTCACGAGACTGGAGACGAACTGTGGAACAAACCATCAATGGCAAATTCAACTCGACTTCCAACAAAATTAAAACAAGTCTCCAAGAGTCAAAGTATGAATTTGAGTATATCTCATCTAAATTAGAGGATACTTCAAGAAGAAAGTTGACACATTGAACACAAATCACCTGAGATGATACGAGTTCTGCAATAATATCAAGAACATCATAAATAAAGAAATTCAAAGATAATTAAAAAGATAGAAACTAAAGAAAAGACAAAACGGATGTCACCTTGAATGTGGAGTAGCTGAAGCCAATGAAAGAAATGATGAAGTACGAAAAAGAGAGAGAGAAATATAGAAATAATTGATGAAGTAAAGACGCTGAATAAAGAAGCTGAACATAAAATTTCAAAGGGGAATTAAAAAAGATGGAATAAAGAATTATATGAAAAGGTGCAAAGACCTGGAATTAGGACAGCAAAAATGAAAAGCATGTGCATTTCACTAGCTGAAAAAATTGAAGAGAAATTCAAAATACAGAATTACACAGATAGCATCAAAAGAAGATGAAAGGGATTCACGGACCACATGAAGCCCAGGCTCCACAGCGCTGAGTCCAGAAGACCAAGATAGCATAGGGTTCTCACTGCAGATTGCTCTGAAAGTGCTCACAGTAGTAGGCCCTGGATCAACTGGGGAAAATGTAGAACTCAAAATAAGAAGACTAACCTTAGGATATGATAGGCACTAGTGGAATTCCCATTTGACACCTGACCTCACTTCCATGGCTCAACTTTCAGCCCCCAAATAGGAGACCTATACTGTCAACGATGTACAATTCAGAGCCCAGCATTTGTCAGGGAGTTACTCAGAAGGCAGGAAGGCATGGGAACGAAAGACCAATGGAAACGGCAAACAAAGGGAGGGAATAGGAAAAGTAGTATTGCATTGTAGGTATTGCAATCAATATCATAAAACATTGCATGAATTGTAAAGAAAATCAATTTACTCTGTAGATTTGCCCTCACATCACAATCAAAACAGTGTAAAAAGAAAATAAGTCATATGACCGAGTACACTGGTAGATCTTGCTGAAGACCAATTTCCAGTGTTAAAAGATGTCACTTTGAGGAATAAGGCACAGCTGAGCCCTAGTGGTATAGTGGTTACAAACATAATGCGTCAGAACCAACCAAGTTGGGTTGCTCAACACAAGATCAGCAGTTCTGCTCCCATACAAAGTTCCAGTATTGGAAACCCACAGGGATATCTCTCCCCTGTCCTATAGAGTTGCTAAGGGTTGGAATCAACTTGATGGCAGTGAACTGGATGTAAGCCAGGCTGACTAGAGACACAAATCAAGTGACACTCATATATGTGCAATAAATAGTTTTTAATCAAGAAGTCATTATAGTATTTCTATTTCAAGGAAATATCCCAGGCCAGTCCAACTCAAGTCCATAAGTCCAACACTAGCCCATAAGTTCCTTTCCAACTTACGTAGTTACATGCAATGATGCAGAATGCAGGGATGTCAAAGGCCAGTGATTACAATGTCGTGTGGACCCAAGGTCGATGGAAGCATGGCAAGACTCTGGCAGCTCTCAACGTGGGCAGGAAGCAGTCAGGTGAATGCAAAAAGAAGGGGAGGTTCCCAGGGCCCTCCTTATGAGAAAGCCATGGTCACAAAGAGGCACCATCAGGCTATGGTGTGATTGACAGATTGGATACCTACCTTACACTTTTACATATCTTCAAACTGACATAAAATTATATAACTATCATACTATGGCATTTTCAATCACCTCATATGTACTTGAAAATGGACAATAATTATGAAAGGTAAAATAAAAGTTGATGTCTTTGAATTATGATGCTGGTGAAGAATATTGAATATTCCATGGACTTTCAGAAGAAGGAACAAATCTTTCTTGGCGGAAGTAGAGCCAGAATGCTTCCTAGACGTGAGAATGGCAAGACTTCATATCACATACTTTGGACATCTTAACAGCTGAGCATAGTCCCTAGAGAAGGATATCATACTTGGTAAAGTGGAGTGGTGAAAAAAAGAAGAAGGTCCTCAATGGGATGAATTGGCATACTGGTTGCAAAAATGGTCTCCAACATTAACTGTGAGGAAACAGGCTGTGGGTGCTATGAGTTAGAGCCAAATTAACAGTGTCTAACAATGACAACTCCCCTCCCGCGCCCCATCTGTCAATTTGCTGCACTGTGGTAGCTTGTGCTTTGCTGTGATGCTGGGAGTTAGTCCACTAGTACTTCAAATACCAGGCAGGATCACCCACGGTGAACAGATTTCAACACATCTTCCAGACTAAGAACTGACAGGACGACAAAACAATCAGTCCACTTCTGAGGGATTCACCATTGAAAACTTTATGCATAGCAGTAAAATATTGTCTGATATAATGCCAGAAACTGAGTCCCTCAGATTGCAAAACAATCAAAATATCACCGAGAAAGAGAGCTTCCTCAAAGTAGAGTCCACCTTAATGATAACTCAAAACCTCACAACAGGAGCTGTAGATAACATCATAATAAATGGAGAAAATATTGAAGTTATCAAGGATTTCGTCTTGCTTAGATTCACAGCTAATGCTCATGGAAACAACAATCAAAAAAACCAAATAACATATTGCATTAGGCAAATCTACTGCACATAACCACTTTAAAGTACTGAAGATCAAGAATTTCACTTAGGATTAAGTTGCGCCTGGCCCAAGGCATGGCATTTTCCGCCACACCTTATGCATGTGAAATTTGAACATTGAATGAGAACGACTGAAGGAGAACTGGTGCATTTGAATTAAGGTACTGACAAAAAAATACTGAAAGTACCATGGGTGGAGAGAAGAACAAACAAATCTGTCTGAGAAGAAGTGCAGCTAAATGTTCCTTGGCAGATAGGATGGCGAGACTTCATCTCATGTACTTTGCAGATGTTATCAGGACAGACCAGTCCCTGGAGGACATCATACACATTACAGTGGAGGGGTTGCAAAAAGAGGAAGACACCCGATCAAATGGATCGAGACAATTCCTACAACAATGGACTCAAACATAACAAAATTTTTGAGTATGGGGCAGGACCAGACAATGTTTCATTCTGTTGTGTAGGCATTATTATGAGACAGAACTGACTTGAAGGCATCTAGCAACAAAGTGTACTAAAGCTTCTTCTGGCACCTTCATTTGCTAATGGATTATAATTCAAAATGAGAAAAATCATTGCAACCATTCATTAATAATCAGAACATGAAACGTGCAAAATAAGAATCTAGGAAAATTGGAAATCATAAAAAAACGGAATCTGACCTATAAAGATCAATATCCTAGGCATTGGTGAGTTGAAATAGTCCCTTTGAATCTTAAAATGATAATAATGACTATGCTGACAATGACAAATTCAAAAGAATGTCTCTTTCATGCTCAAAAAGAGCATTTTTAGATCTATCTTGAAGTGCAATGCTGCCTGTGACAGAATAATATTTATCTTCATACACAAGGAAGGCCGGTTAATAGAACCATTATTCAAATTTTCTCACAAACCACTAAAGCCAATGAACAATTGTACCAACTTCTTTAGTCTGAAATTGACCACACATGTACTGAAAATGCATTAATAATTGCTGACAATTGGAATGCACACATGGAAACAAAAAGGAAGGAAGAGTAATTAGAAACTATGGCTTTGGGGATCGAAAAGAAGCTGAAGACTGCATGAAAGAATTCTGCAAGAGCAATAACTTCCTCATTGCAAACACCTTTATTCAACAACAGGAGCGGCATATATACATGTGGAAAACACAGGAATGGAATTGATTAAATCTGTGGGAAGACATGATAGAGAAACTCAATATCATTGAGACAAAACAAGACCGGGGGCCAACTATGTAAAAGACTATCAATTACTAATATGCAAGTTCAAATCAAACCTGAAGAAAATTAAAATAAGAACGCAAAAGAGCCCAAATACAGTCTATATAATATCTGTGGTCGGTTGGGGTTTCTAGAGAAACAAACCAGTGATACTGATACATGTAGAAGAAGGAAATTTATATCAATAAAGAATTTTACATTAAGAAGTCCACACAACAAGAAACCCCAGTCCAACTCCAGCCCATAAATCAGATGCAAACTAGAGGCCCTTCCAGACTCCTGAAGCTGTTGGAGGAATAGCCCAAGGAACAGGAAAACCACAGGTTGGTGGAAGCAGAGTTGGGAGAATCCAATGTCAACAGGCAGTTGGCAGGCCACAGACAGCTCTTAGGGTCAGCAGGTCTCATGGTGATTGCCATCCCAAGAAGGCAGACGTAGGGTCCAGGGTCATTTCATCAGGAAGAAAAAGAGTGAGCCCATTCTCCACAGTCTACTTATAGCTATGAAATAGGTCATACCCCCAAGGAGAGTGTGAGCTGCACCTTCTGAAGATCCTGGTCAAGCTAAATTGACACGAAACATTAATATCACAATATCTCACCTGAATTTAGAGCCTATCTCAAGAATGGTTCGGACATATTGAACATTAATGATCAGCTACCAGAAGACTTGTGAAATAGCATAAAGGTCATCAATCTTTTTTTTTTTTTGTCATGTCACCTGTGGCTATTTATTTATTTATCATAAATCATTTTATTGGGGGCTCCTCAAAAAGATCATTAATAATCCAGGAAAGAAAGAAAATACTACAGTGGATATCAGAGGAGACTGGGAAACTTGCTCTTGAACCTAAAGCAGTTAAAGCAAATGGAAGAAATGATGAAATAAAAGAGTTGAACAGAAAAATTTGAAAGGCCAGCTTGAGAAGATACAGTAAAGAATTATATTGTAACATGTAAAGACCTGGAATTAGGAAAGCAAAAGGAATGAGTACAGTCAGCATATCATAAATTGAAAGAACAGAAGAAAAAATCCAAGCCTCGGATTACAATGTTCAAGGATTATTTATCAAACTATTGAATGATGTAGGGAGAATCCAAAGAATATGGACGAAGTGTACAGAGTCTCTGTTTCCAAGAATTAGTTGAGGTTCTACTAGTTCAAAAGGCCAAGAGGAAGTTGAAGCTGCAATGTAAGCATTAGTGAAAAGCAAGGAAGGGATAGGAATGGAAATATTTCAACATGCTCATGCAGTGATAGTCCATGTCAAGAAATTTGGAAGATAGCTATCTGGCCAACCAACTGGAAGTGATTAATATTTGTGTCCATTCTAAAGAAATATGATGCAACAAAATCTGCAAATTAATTTAAAATAACATTAATATGACATGCAAGTACAATTTTATTGACGATACCTTTAAAAGTAGTTATAGCAATATGTCAACAGGAAGCTGCCAGAAATCCAGGCTGTATTAAAAGAGGGCATGAGGCAAGGTATATCAATGCTCGTTTCAGATGGACCTTGGCTGAAAACAGAGGATACAAGGAAAATGCTTACTTATGTACTATTGACTATGCAGAGGATTTTACTGTGTATCATAACAAACTTTGGGTAGCATATGAATACATATGAGAACAATGGGAATTCCCGTACATTTAATTGTGCTCCTGTGGTACCTGTACACAAACCAACAGGAAGTGGTTCGAATAGAACAAGTGGATAGTGCGTGGTTTAAAATCAGGAGAGTGTGTGTTGTGGTTATATCCTTTCACCATATGTGTTAGACAGGGTTCTCTAGAGAAACAAAACCAGGACATTTATGATTTGATAGATAGATAGAACACGAAGGAATATAACAGCTAATTAGTCCACATAGCAGTACAAAGGACTCAGTTTAACTCACTTCCATGCAACAGTAAATATGGCAGTACAGCCAGGCAGCAAACTGCAGAACTAGGTAAGGCAGCCACACACTGGTCTGATCACCAGAGAGCAACTGAGAGATAGGTGTGGCTTGCTGAGCCATTTATCTCTTTGCCCACGAATCAAACTGCGAACTTATTAATCCCACATGTTCTTATTGGCCAGGTTGGCACTATAAACCTACCTATCTATCACACTATACTTATTCAAATAATCTGAGAAGCTGCTCTGTATGAAGAAGTTGAGGCATCTGGTTTGGAGGAAGAATCATTAACAACCTGTATTATGCAGATGACCCAATCTTGCTGGCTGAAAGTCAATAGGCCTTGAAGTACTTACTGATAAAGCTCATATAGTACACCTTCAGTATGAATTAGTCTTCAACACTAAGAATACAAATGTCTTCTCAACTTGACAAATATAAACACACAACATCATTACAAATAGAGAAATGTAGCTAAACTCTATTTTACTTGGACCCACAATCAATACTCTCAGAAGCAGCAGTCAATAAATCAACGTATTTCATTGGAAAAATCTGTTGTAAAAGACCTCTTTAAAATGTGAAAGAGCAAATGTTTTACTCTGGGGATTAGCAAATTATGCCTGCTTTTAGCCTTGCTATTTTTAATCACCTTAGATGCATGTGAAAGGAGTCTTAATTTCAGTGTCTGGTATGGGTTGAATGACTAACAGCAAGGTTGGTGGTTCAACCCACTTGCTGCTCCACAGAAGAAAGAGGAAGCTATTTGACCCTGTAAAGATTTACAGCCTTGGAAACCCTATATGGTCACTGTGAATAAGAATAGACTTGATGGTAATGTTTGACATATGCATGTGAAAGATGGACCATAAATAAGGAAGACTGAAGAAAATATGATGCCTTTAAAATATGATGTTGCAAATAATATTGAATATACCATGAATGCCCAGCAGAGCAAAGAGGTCTATCCCGGAAGAAGTACAGCCAGAATGTATTTTAGAAGTGAGGATGGTAAAACTCCATTTCATATACTTTGAACATGGTATCAGGAGAAATTAGTCCCTAGAAAAGGACAAAATACTTGGTAGAGCATCGTCAAAAAACAGGTAAGCCCTGAATGAGATGGATCAACACAGTGGCTGTAACAATAGGCTAAAATATGACCATTGTGAGGATGTCACAGGACTAGAAAGGCTTTTATTCTATTGTGCATAGGGTCACTATAAGTGGCAGTGCGTGAGTTTTTGTTGATTAACAACACTGGGATATGAGCAATGTGCCCATGGCATATGCTAAACTGTCACCATGCTGGACACAGTTGATCTTTGTGGCTTTAGAGGGTAATTATTTAGAGGGTTATGATTCCACTGAATTTTTTTCTGTGTATTCAAACTATTCCATCCCAAGATTCCACATATCTATCCAAACCAAGCTCACTGCCATTGAATCAATGCTAACTCATATCGACCCTACAGGACATGGGTAAAATTGTACCTGTGAGGTTCTGAGACTGTACCTCTTTACAGAGTAGAGTCCCATCTTTCTCCCGAAGAGCAGCCGGTGATTTCAAAATACCGACCGTGCAATTAGCAGCCCAATGTGTAACCAAGAACTATTCAGGGAAGCTAGAGGGAGAGCATGAAAAGAAATGAGTAGTTGAGGTGGTTGGATGCGCATCCATCCCTTTGTTCTACTCTCTATGACTTTTTCTGAGTTCATTCAAAATGTAAATTAAGACACAAAATAGAATTCTACCCAACCCTGCTATATGCCTAAACAGTATCCATTTTTCTCATTCTTACTACTAATAGAAGCTCAATTTTGTTTAGGGTGATAATGTACCTACTTAAATCACTCCCTCCTAGGCTCCCTTGCAGCTATGCATAAGCATTTGACCCAGTTTGGGCCAAATATGTGTAGGTGAAAGATACTGAGTAGGACTCCCAAGAAAGTTTTTGTTGTTGTTTAAGGCAAAACACTTGTCTGGCATAACCCATTTCATTTTTGTCCTTGGCTCTTCTGCTGTCATGCTCCCTAGTCAGAATATTGAAAGATGAGAGAGTCACATAGGTTACATGAGTTTGGCAGACCAAAAAGCATGCATTCTCCTATATCCAAGATGAGTCCCTGAGCAAATACTCCAGACCTAGGCTACCTATTTCAAGACTTACTATTGTATAAGACAAACCCCTGTGTGGTGCAAAGGGTTAACACAATTCACTGCTAAGACAAAGATGCCTTGGAAGAAAAACCTGGCAATCTACATTTAAAAATTCAGCCCTTGAAAACCTCATGGGGCACAGTTCTACCCTGAATCATATGGGGTAACTGTAAATCAGAATCAATTCAGTGGCAACTGGTTTGGTATTTTTGGTGTTAATATAAGAAAAATGAAGCTTTTGTGATTAGACCACTAGTGTCGGTTTGTTTTTTCCCATGTAGCCAGATGCAATTTGGACTGATAGAGAAATAATTAAAAGAATGTAGAGTTAAGTAAGCGTAATGATTATGGAACTAATCATTTAGCAATGGGCTGCTAACCACAAGGTCAGTAGTTCAAATGCACCAGTCATTCAGGGGGAGAAAAGTGAAGCTCTCTGCTTCTGTAAAGATTTACAGTCTTGGAAGCCCTATATGGGGTTGCTATAAGTTGTAATCAACTTGATAGCATTGTATTTGTTTGAGTTTGGTGACTTGTATGTAAGCTTTGAGGGGGTAGTAATAGATACTTTGAATACTATTCTTAGCACTATAGGTATTATGTCTTTTGCAAATGGATAAACGAACAAAAGCGATATTCATTTTGTGTTTTCTGTAGTTTGCCTTATTCTTCCAAGAAGATTGCTCAAGTGTAAAGACCCAGTCTTCTCTGGCATACTTGAATAAAAGAATAACTGATAGACACAGACTTGAACCCTGGCCTGTGTGATCTTGGGTGTGTCACTGTTTTTCAATCTATTTCTCATCTGTGAACTGGGGATTACACACGTAACCCACAGGGTTGTTTTGGAGATTCAGAGTAATGTGTGTGTCTTGGATTGAGTGCCCTTGCATACCGAGCTTATTCCTCAGGCCTGGGTGCAGGGAGTCTATTTGAGATCTGATGGCAGGGAGTGGGAATAGGAAAGCAGACGCAAGACTGAGTTAGGGGGAGAAGCAATCACAATGGGAACGGGGTGTTGAGGCTTTTAATTTAGGATACAGGGGCTTGATTCCCCCAGGACTTCTGAGCAACATGGGTTCTGTCCTAGAATTGTCTACCAGAAACAGGAGGCTGGGCTCTTCTTCGCCTGTAGTGGTGTTGAGCATTCCTCCTAGTAAGGTGACCTCTCCTACCTTCCTGGGTTTGGCTTTCCATGCCTTTGAAAAGGCTTCGAGGCAGAAGGACATGGAGAGCTGCGTGCTGCACAGTTGTGATAAGACACCATTTCAGCAGGAGCCTGCACTTACATAGAGCCGTTCGTCACTGCTATGATGGATATCAGGAGGAGCCCTGGAAGTGCAGTGGTTACAAGTTGGTTTGCTAACTTCAAGGTCAGCAGTTCAAAACTACTAGCTCCAAGGAAGAAAGATGGGGTTTTCTACTCCAATAAAGAGTTGTAGTGTTTGAAACTCGCAGGGGGCAATTGTACACTGCCCCACAGGATCGCTATGAGTCGGTATTGACTGGAAGGCAGTGAGATGGTGTCAGAGATGGGTCAAAGGAATGTGGCATGGCAACCCTAAGAATCTGCTACAGAACCATAAAGTGCCTGGGATAGATGAGTTTATTGTGCTTGACCTTTTAAAACCATCAAACGGGCAACAGTTAGAAAGACAAACATACCAAGTGTCATTGGAGATCCTGGGAAAGCAGAGAAACACTGCTAATGATGCAGGTTTGCTGCACAGCAATCTGGCAGAGCTTAGTGAAAGCCCATTGAATGGACCCTAGGACCTAGTGAGCCCCTCCTGGGCGTACAACCAAAGAAGCGCAATCACTGAGTTGACTTTCATTCCTCATGACCCTATCAAACAAAGCTGAATGGTCCCATGATGTTTTCAAGGCTTCTATTGGGAAGTAGACAGCCATGCCTTTATCCCACAGTGTGTGGAAGACGGCTTCAAACTACTGACCTTTGGGTTAGCAGCCAAGCACTTAATATCTCCCCCATCAAAGCTCTCTCCTGGATGGATAAAAACAAACAAAACCCCAGTTGATTCTTCCTCATTAGCAACCCTACAAGGCACAGTAGAATTGCTGCTATAGGTTTACAAAACTAAATTCTTACGACAGCAGACAGCCTCTCTTTGCTCCATGGAATAGCTGGTGGGTTGGAACTGCTCACCTTGGGGTTAGCAGCCCAACGCATAATTCCTGGGTATATAGGCCAAGCTATTTATCCAATTCACAGGGCCCTTGGGGCATTTTTAAAAGAATGGTCACCACGCTGATACCTGCAGTAGAGAAGAGTTGGAGCCGAATTGGATGCCAATCAACAGAGAACTGAAGAAGGAAAAAAAAGAAAGATGATGATTGCTCATGACCAAGTGGCATGCAGCAGCACATGCAATTGATATGCAGCATGGCAATAACTCTTAATGACATTGCAAGGAGTTGAAAAGGTCAGAAACTGAATGAGATTTATATTGCAGTACCATTCATGGAAGCTGAAAGCCCATTCACCAAGCAGCATGGTCTAGTGCACATGGCTGTATGCCTATAAGGACACACACACACCAAGCACCCAGCAGGGGGTACTTGTCTGAAGAGGGGAATGGAAGTGATGTGAATGTGGAAAAGGAGGGACAAAACACAAGCAGGGCCTGACATTGATCAGGGTTCACTGTGTGCTATAAAGTAGGCATGATTAATCACTTCCCTGTACCAGAAGGCTGAGCTAGATTTTTAAAGCAAATCGAGTGCCTGGAACACAATGGTTGTTAGCTGCTGTTGAGTCAGCCTCCAGTCCAACTCACTGTGACAACCAGCTCCCAGTGACTCCATGGGCAATATTCTCCCTGGTCCTGCACCATCTCTTTGGTTGTGCATCAGATTGTGATTCACAGGGGTTTTCGTTAATTGGTTTTCAGAAGTAGAATACCAGGCTCTTCTTCATCGCTCATCTTAGTCTGGACACATCACAGAAACAGGTTCAGTCTCATAGCCGCACCCAACCAAGCTTCCCCATTTCAGTATCATAGCAACACAGAAATCAGTTCAGTACCACAGCAATAACCAAGCATCCCCCTGACAAATGAGTGTTGGATGCACATGAGTTGCATTGTCTTGGACTCAAACCCAGATCTCCCACATGGAAAAGGAGAATTCTACAACTGAACCACAATTTACCCTCAGAATATAATAAGTATCCAGTAAATGGTTATTAAGAATGTGGCTGCCAGGAAAATCCACCAATTTCCTGCCAAGGCTTAACACTAATATCTTCCCACACACACTAGAAGGCTGCAGAGGAATGACTTTCTCCATGCCAGCCCTGGTATCTAGACAAGGGACCCTAACACTGAACCACTGAGCCCCAGCAGGCTGGGGAGCAATGTCAAATTGGATGAGGGACAATCCTGGTTGAGTTAGTTCCCCTAAGCTCCTAGGGCAGTTTAGCATGTCCACAGCTGTGTTCTGAATAGCCATGCGATTACCACCGAGAGAAATTCTACATGCTTTCACACCCCATGCTAGTCGTTGCAGCCATCGTTGAGTACAGTTCATGCTCATCACTATCTAGAACTCACGGTGACGCTGTGGGTGAGCCATTGGGCAGGTAACCTCAAGGTTGGCAGTTCAAAGGCACCAGTTGTTCTCTGAGAGGAAGGTGAGATGATCTGCTCCTGTCAAGATTTAGCCTGAGGAATTTTATATAGGGTCACAGTGAGTCAGGATCAACTCAATGGTGTGGGTTTGGTTTATTAGACCCACCATCAGATCATATTTAATGTATTTATTAACATGTATATTTGCCACAAATCCAATGTCTTATTTTTATCACTGCATTTCAATACAATTTGTGCCTTTGTGATTCTGTATTTCATTGGAGGTATTTGGAAATATTATTCTGGGGAGTGGGCAGGTGTTCCATAGCCTTTCCTAAATGCCAAAAGGATCCATGGGGTTGCAATGGTTAAGACCCTCTGATAGAGTTTATCAAAGAGCCCTGGAGGCACAATGGTTAAGTGCTCAGCTGCTATCCAAAAGGTTGAAGGTTTGAACCCACCAGTGGCTCTGTTCTTGGAACAAAAACCAGGCAACTCATTCTTGTAAAGATTACAGCATAGAAAAGCCTAGAGCAGTGGTTCTCAAACTTCCTAATGCCACAACCCTTTCATACAGTTCCTCATGTTGTGGTGACCTCCACAACCATAAAAAATATTCTCATTGCTGCTTCATAACTGTAATTTTGTTACAGTCACCCTGTGCAAGGGTCCCACAGGTTGAGAACCATTGGTCTAGAGAGCTCGGCACTGATGCATTGAGTCACTATGAGTTGGACTGGACTAGAAGGTTCCTAACAAAAACACCAACAATCATTTTTTACCATGACCTTGTTAACTCAAAAAGATTAATAAGCAAATTCACAAATGAGGACATCCAGTTGCCCCTCCAAACTGGAGAAGCATGAGTTAAATGGTGACCCTGACCCCACGGTGTCCTCCAGCTGGTGCCATGCTGCCTTTATTCCTTCTGCCTCTCAGTTCTGTGGAGAAGAAGGGGAAAGGGAGGGAAAGAAAAAGAAAGAAATGAAAAGATAATTTTCCCAGCTTCTTCACATCACTGAATTGAACTTTACTTTTAATAAAAGTATTATGAAATGGAAATGGTGCTTTCACTATTTTGCTTTCAGGTGATATTCAGAGACATGGTGCTGGTAATTATTTGAGCCGGGGAGGTTAGTGTGCAGATTTTCTGAATATGGTTGAGCCACATGCCCCCTTCCAGGCCTAGCATTTCCCTGGGCTATGAGAAGTTATAGACAGTCTACCCTCTTCTTCCTCTGACTTCGCTGCAAACCACGGACACACTGGTTCTGACTTGACCTGGCTCCAGTACAGAAAAAAATATCCTCCTTGCATAATTGTAGTGCTTGAATTGGAAGGCACCCAGATACAAATCTCTCTTCTGGTGGCATAATGGGTTATGTGTTGGGCTATTAACTGAAGGTCAGCAGTTGGAATTCACCAGTCGCTCCTTTGGAGAAAGATGAGGCTTTCTTCTCCCATAAAGAGTTATAACCTTAGATGAGTATAAAAACTCAAAATGCATTGGCAGAGATTCCACAGAGAATAAGCCTCCATTAAATCCCCTGGGACCATTCACCAGGGATGGGATTAAACCCTGCTCAACATCAGTACATCAGAAAGTGTATTGTTGCAGATATGATTAGGTTAAAAATTAACATCTTATCATTTGTCTTTACTCTTAACACGTTTTTCATTTGTTCTTTTTTTAATTTTCTGCTTTCCTTTTTATTGAAAAATTAACTAATGTCACTAAACAAGTAGAGAATTTGTTAAATGAAAATCTAATCGGTTATGTAAATTTTCACTGAAAACATAACACAATTTTATTTTTACAAAGAGTTATAGCCTTGGAAACCCAGGAGGCCGCAGTATTTTCTCTCGATAGGATTGTTATGCACCCAATGGCAATGAGTGTTGTTGGATTTTGTTTCTTTATTGTTTTCTGTAGCTATGGTGGGGTATAGGGGTTATGTGTTGGGCTGCTAAACGCAATGTCTGAAATGGCAAATTTGAAATCCCAAGCCACTCCAAGGGAGAAAGATGAGGCTTTCTACTCCCCTAAAGAGTTCCAGTCTCAGAGCAGCCAGTCCACAAAGAGAACAACATGGCTGGCCCCACTATGAGACAAGATGCCCCTCAGTTACCAAGGGTGATACAGGGGACAGCACTGGAGACACAGTGTGCGAATTGCACCTAACCTGATTCCACCACACCGAGGCAAAGTGTGGTGGAGTGCAGTGGAACAGCAAGGGAATGGAGTGGCAAGGTCCCCAGGGAATGCTGAAAGTGGACTTTGGGGCCAGGTTGTGGTGCCTCAACAGACTGGATTGGAAAACACTCCTAAGGTCCAACAAATGATCCTTGAACTAACTACAAGCTCTTCTTTCTTGATGTGTTTTGTTTTGTTCTTTGTCAGTGGTTAGTTTTTGTTGTTTTGTTGTCTGGTTGTATACTGTTGCTTTGTTTTCCTCTGTCTTGTTTTCGTGCATGTTAGTGTCTCCACAGGTCTGTCTAAATAAGAGAGGCTGGATGAACTATCTGGAGGAAAAACAACAGGACCGACAGTTCCGGGGGCACTTGGGATAGGGGGAGGTACGGGAGGTAAGGAAGTGGTGTTAACAAACACAGGGACAAGGGAACAACATGGGACTCGAAATGGTAGTGAGGGGAAAGTGGCAGGCCTGGTAGGGAATGATCAAGGGTAAGGTTACGTAAAGAAGAGGTATAGCTGTAACCCAGGTGGGGATGGAGCATGGTAGTGGGACAGGAGGAAAGTCAAGGGAGATGGAGGAAAGAGCTAGGAGTCAAAGTGCATTTATAGAGGTCTAGACAAAGACATGTGCATGCAAATATATATATGGATGGGGAAATAGATCTATGTGAATATATTTATAGGTTTAGTATTAAGGTGGCGGCAGGACCTTGGGCCTTAAATCAAGCACTCCCTCAATGCATGAATACTTTCTTTTATTAAATTGGCACTCTACAATGCTCATCCTCCAGACACAACTGCTGAAGCCAAAGCTGGTGAACAAGTAAATGTGGTGAAGAAAGCTGATGGTGCCCGGCTATCAAAAGAGATAGTGTATGGGATCTTAAAGACTTGTAGATAAACAAGAGGCCATCTAGCTCAGAAGCAACAAAGCCCACATGGAAGAGCACACCAGCCTGTGTGATCACGAGGTCCCGAAGGGATCAGTTATCAGGCATCAAAAAACAAAAAAATCACAGCATTGGCTGCACACCTCCATGATACGATTGCCAAAGACAAACTTGTGCATAAGCAAATGTGGCGAAGAATGCTGATGGTGCCCGGCTATCAAAAGAGATAGTGTCTGGGGTCTTAAAGGCTTGAAGGTGAACAAGCGGCCATCTAGCTCAGAAGCAAAAAAGCCCACATGGAAGAAGCACACCAGCCTGTGCGATCACAAGGTGCCAAAGGGACCAGGTATAAGGCATTATGAAAAATATATGGTATATGATATATATATATATATACACATAATAGTGAATGAAGGGGGAAGTGCAGAGTGGAGACCCAAAGCCCATTTGCTGGCCACTGGAGATCCCCTCACAGAGGGGCTTAGGAGAGGAGATGGGTCAGTCAGTGTGCGATGTAGTACCGATGAAAAACACAGCTTTCCCCCAGATCCTGGATGCTTCCTCCCCCCAACTACCATGCTCCGTATTCTACCTTGCAGGACTGGATAGGGCAGAGGTTGTACACTGGTGCATATAGGAGCTGGAGGCACAGGGAATCCAGGGTGGATGATACCTTCAGGACCAGGAGTGTGAGGGGCGATACTGGGAGAGTAGAGGGTGAGTGGGTTGGAAACGGGGAACAGATTACAAGGATCCACATGTAACCTCCTCCCTGGGAGACAGACGGCAGAGAAGGGGGGGGGTGGGAGACTCTGGATAGGGCAAGATATGACAAAATAACAATCTGTGGATTATCAAGGGCTCATGAGGGAGTGGGGAGCGGGAGGGAGGGTAAAAAAAAGAGGACCAGATGCAAAGGGCTTAAGTGGAGAGCAAATGCTTTGAGAGTGTTTAGGGTAAAGAATGTACGGATATGCTTTATACAATTGATGTATGTATATGTATGGATTGTAATAAGAGTTGTATGAGCCCCTAATAAAATGTTAAAAAAAAAAAGAGTTCCAGTCAGAGAAACTCTCAGGTGCAGTTCTACCCTATCCTATAGATTTGCCATGAGTCGGCATCAACTGGATGGCAGGAAGGACACATAACGATTTAGACCTGGGCTTAGTTTGGGTTCTCACTGAAGCAGACCCTGGCCAAAGACTTAAAGGCAATGAGCTTATTTAGGAAACTCTCAGCATGCAGGTAATGATGTGGCATTGTGAGCCAGTGGAGGGAAGGCCACCGATAACAAATAGATTGTGAATCCAATTACAAACCTGGGAACCTGCTGCTTAATCACTTAGGAAGTCTCCAGGGGTAGGTGTAGCACACGCCTCTCAGAGTTTTGCCATCCAAGGAGTGAGGGGCCTGGTCAGGGCTGTTCCCAGGGGCATATGTTCCTCAGCACATTCAGCCAGCACCAGCAAAGGGACCTTCAGAGCTGGCCCTTGGTGACTGAGGCGAGTACACGGAATCAGGAATTTGGGAATGAAGAGAAGGAGCACCGGGAATGTCTGCTACAGATTGGAGACTGGAAAGTCCACTCGGTGCTCCTCAAGGGGACAGGCGCTCCCCTCTCTGGATCTCACTTTTAACATCGATACACAAAGGTCGATTCTGTGAGGGTCACAGACTGGGGACTCCCATGGCCAAATGAGGACCTGTGTGGACTCTGGTTGGCCTGCTTATTCACTGCCATCTAGAAGATTCCAACTCACAGTGACCCTGTAAGACCGAGCGGAACTGCCCCTGTGGGTTTCTGAGGCTGAAATTCTATATGGACTAGAAGGTCTCATCTCTGCACAGCCCCCCACCCTATCCCCCACCCCCCGCTCCCCCAGTGTGACTGGTGGTTTCAAACTACTGACCTTCTAGTTAGCTGCCCAACACATAACCCACTG